>NC_056739.1:462873299-462930799 GCF_019279795.1 Protopterus annectens
TAAAGTAAAGTTTTAAGATTCTTGCCTTATATCTTCAGAATATTTTCATATTTCAAGCAAATAACTTCAAGGAGAGCTGGAGGCATGTCTTGCCTCTATTGTTTTGGTAGGCCCACCACAAAGTGTCTGATTACTATTTCTGCTCAGTGGTGTAGGGAATCTGTGAGAGTCTCCATTTACATTTGATAACTTCACAATTGTTTAATGTTACCATGTTCTAGCCTGCCATACTGCTGAATTCAGTTTCCTGCTTGAAGTGATCTGTGTCTGAAACAATTAACTGTATGCGTACAAATATTTTCTTTTGCTGTTATGCTGCTTCATAATCCTTCTAAGAAGGCTGGACAAAGTAAGCTCTACTAATTCTGGAATTGTCTTTCTCAGGAATACGCTGGGCATGTTTCAGTCACTTGTCATGAATATGGATTCATTTAATGTTAAATGATTTTGCCTTGTGTCTAGGATAATGTGCAGTACTTAATATCCATATTTTATTGGCCTGTCTGCAATTTTTGTATTCTGCATGCTTCATTGGTTACATTTCTTGTAATACAGTGGACTTATAAGATATGTTAGGGCTCCTAATCTGTATTTTCTGTTCCCAAGTTTATTTAAAGGATTTGAACTTTATAAAGCATAAAATGAGCTCTGTAACGGCATAGTTTGAAGATGTCCTTCACTTCTGCTCTTCACTTTCTTTAACCATCTTGTTTACTCTAAAGTTTTATCTGTCATATATAGAGGTGTCATTCAACCTATGACTTTAATCATAAGAAGTCTTAATCAAACTTATGTAATCACACTTTGTCTATTATTACTCTTCAATATATTTTAATTGTTATAACATTGATAATAAGGAAAGTTTATGAATTTTTACCACTGGCATGAGTTTTCTTAAATGTGCAATTTATATGTACAAGTAAATGAAGTTTGGCAACAAACTAAGTTGTCCTGGGACATCTTCATCGGGGGGGAGAACTTAGGTTAATATTAAGGGGAAGTTAAGTGGGTTGTGGAGGTGAAAGGGTTAAGTGGAGGCAGGGCTGGTTGGGAGGAAGTAAGATAATGATGAGGAGGGGCTTAAGAGGTTTAGTCAAGTGTAGTTGGGTTAAGCAGTCACATTTTGGCATGAACTTGCTACATGTAAGTTCGTGTCCTGACGACCAGTGGGTTCCTTGGTCAGGTAGGCCTTGGTTTGGTGGTGGAGATAAGGAGGTGAGTACCTGGGGTATCGGGTATGGTTAGAGGTGTGCAGTTTGAAGTGATGTCTTTTAAGTATAGGGACAAGTCATTCAGGAGAGTTGTGTATGGTAGCAGCTAGGTGTGATGGGGGTTATGGTGGAAAGCACATGAGGATTATGGTCCCCTACAGTACCCGTCCGTTCAGTTTGGTGGTTGAGGGTTGGTTGCATAATGGTTGGAGCAAGGGGATGTGATGGTGCTTGACCCGTAACTAGTTTATTTGTTAGGATTTCAGGGTGGTGGGGAGGTTTTTTTTTTTAAACAAAAATGCTCCAAAGAAGTTTTGTCGGTTAGCTGGAGGGTAGGGGCAGGATAGGTATTTATCCATTTAGTATGGCCTGCTTTCAGGCCTTAAAGTGTCATCATGTCCGCTATGTCAGGCCTTAAAGTGTCACTGTGTCTGCTAGGCTGGTATTCATTGGTGGTTAGTGTTTTGCAGTCAGGGCCTCCTTTTCGCGGGAGTCGTTGAGCTGGTGTTCATGCTCAGTGGCAGGAAGGGATCATTGCAGCCGTTAAATGCTGACCGGCAATATATCTTAAAAAAAAAAAAAAAAGGAAATGCTTTTGCAGAAAAGCAGGTAGACGGAATCATCCGTTATTTTGACAGGATTAGTGTCTGCAGCTTGGCCTTGGAGGTGTTGGCCACTGGTGGGTTGGTTGGTGCAGAGGGATGGGAGAGCTGGGGACGTCATCATGTTTTGAAGAGCAGAAACAATCAGTATGTGTTGTTTTTGCTGTGGATTGGTGATCCTGTTCTTTTGCTTTCATGCACCGTTGTGGCAGTGGGGGCTGTGCACATGCTCTGTGCTTGGGGCTTCCTGGGTTGATGGGGAAACAAAAAAAAAAAAAGAGGGGTTGGGCTTTGGATCGCGATGTGATTCTCCCATCGCCTGTTTGTGTTTGTTTCTGATGGGGGTTCTCCTCTCTCGTTGGTGGTGGTGGTTTGTGGCTCGTTCGGGTTCAGGAGTCTCTGGCAGGGTTGGTCTGCTGTGCTTGGTTTGAGGAGTTTTCCTTTTCCTCGGTGTGGCTGCCGGTGGTTTTTGCGGGCTTGGAGCAGGGTGGTGTGGCCGTTGTTGCCGCGCATGCGCAGTGGCGGTCGGGGGATTGTGGCCATCGGGTCTCACGTTTGGTGTGATGTGTGTTGCAGGACAGATGTGTAGGAGCACAGAGGAATACCTGTTGTGCCATTCTGTATCTGGTAGCAGTTTGGGGCACAGTGCTAGTGCGGGCAAGGTTTTGCGTTTTTTTCTTCAGCTGACAAATTGAGATTTCTGTGAGGGATGTTGGTGTGGGTGTGCCATTGGTTGTAGACTGGATGTTCGAATGCTGTGGACCGCTTACCTGGTGTCTCAGGGCAGTGGGTCCTGCACAGTGGAAGATGTGTGTCATGGTGTCACGGTGTGGTCATTCAAATGCCTGAAGTATTTGAAGGTGTCCTGGAATTTTCACACAACAACAGTGCAACGGCTGGTTGACTCTCCCCCACCCATTGATAACATGGAGATCCTGATGGGTTGAGGTGTCACAGTCATCACATTGTTGCAGTTGAGACAGGCTGCAAATCGGCTTGGTGCATGTGCATGATTGGTGAGGTGGAGGTGTTTGTAGATGACTCATGCCATGTCTTGCAGCAGGGCAGAACAGAGCCACACTGCATGTTGTCTGACGCGGCTGTCAACTGTCCCTGATTTTGCAGATGGTCTCTGGGCAGTGGTGTGGACTTTCTGTGGAGTGTCCAGGCATGCCTCTCAGCCTATTTGAGTGGGAGGTCCAGGCAGAGCCTGGTGTAGTTGGGGACAGAGTTCTGAGGTGCTTGTCTCAACATGCAATTTCTGAAGGAAATGAGATCTGAAAAGGTATGGCATGGCTGCTGACTTAAATCATTAACTATGTGGTGTTCAAGGTTCTACCAAGTCCCAGAGGTGGGGAGGTAGAAAATTTGAGAGGAAGTTAAATGGTAGTTGAGACTGGGAGACAATAAATATCTGGGTCTCTACAAAGCAATATTAAATGTGTTTGAACAGTAAAGGTAATTGTGTGCTTTTAATTTTGTAACAAACATTTGCTGTACTTTAGAGTATGTAAGTGATGGTAGGGATTTTAATTACTTGATAATACTGTTGTAAACAAAAGTAGTCTGTTTTGTGAATAAAGGTGGTGTCTTTATGGCATTGGTTGTCTTATGTGTTGCATTTTGGATTTGTTATGGTTTTGGCAAGGTTAATTTGCTAACGTGGCTTTGCGAGGTGATACTATTGCTGTCGGTGTTCTGTTTTGTGGTTCAGGTGTTAGTTTGGGGTTGTGCGGTGGATGTTCTGATGCTTAGAGGCACCGGGGAGGGGACTGCGGCCTAGGGTTGCAGTATGGGTGCTGGATGTCTGCGGGCTTAGGAATGACCGTTAATGGCTGCACATGCGCAGTCAGGTGTTGCATCTGCTCGTGGTTTTCAACACTACAAAATTTTCATTGGAAATACTTGTTTTATTGTATGCACATGGTGAAAGCAATGTATTAGTCAAAAACACTGCTTTGATATTTGTTGCGTTGCCTTTGCTGATGTGTAGCTGTCAACAATAACTGATTTTGTGTGGGTAACAGGCTGTAGTTCTTCTTCAGATGTGCCAGAGACAAGCAACATGTGTACACACACACCACACACACCACACACACCACACACACTAAAAACAATTAACTAATAGACTCATTGCCTAGCATGCCTTACATTTTACACTGCACTAAGGGAATGATTGATTATGTACCTCATGTAAATTGTATGGCAATTTTCTTACTCAGAGATGGATGAAAGGCAAGGGCATTTTGCTATAAGGAAACTGTTTTGATGTTTGTGAGCAGAGAGGTGAGGCTTTCCTAGACTGCATAATGCTAACTATAATTGTATGAAATATATTTTTTTACGCTGTTTTGGAGTGCACCCGGCATCTGAACTAGTGCTTGGAAAGTTATTTATATATGCTTGCTCCCAAGGTGGGATTTCAATTGCTGACTGATGTTTGTTCATATTTAAAGATTTTCAGTCATATCTTTCAGAAAATTCATGCTAAACCAAAAATCTAGTATTCTGTCAACGTTCTGGGTTGTAAAAGCAATGTTTGAAATTGTCACTAATTTTGAGCCTTTGTCCCCCCTTTTATTAATGATGTGGCCCAGATTCTTTGCTTTAAGAGTTGTAGAATGCAGGTTAGTGATTGCTGTATACAAAGAGAACACTACACCTCCTAAGGACCTAGTATGGTATATTAACAGCCTCAACTGGGGAGGTTAAGCAGGTTTATATAAAAATAAAAAAAGTAGGAAGGGAGCGCTAAGTCATAATTACATTTGGCAAAGGGGAGAATATTGTAGTAGGTCCCCTTGATAGCACAGTAAGCTGCTATTTGTTCTACATTATATTGGTTAGTGATGGACTTCCTGCATATCCATAAAACAAACAGCACCAGAATTAGCCATTTTAAAGACTTAAAGCTTGCCTGTGATATAAATAGGAACTGCTGGAGGGATAAATATATATCCCAGAGAGACTACTCCATCTGTGGAACAGACTCCCCATTCAGGTGAAACACATTTGTCCTTGAAGAGGTCTTGGAAGGTTTTATTTGGGATGTGTGTTATGTATTCTGATGTTTTACATTTCCTTTTCTTTTTTGTAGATGCGGTGCCAGAACACTGCGATTGTAATTTGGAATAGTTGGGTATAAGATAGAGCTTTCTCATTACTATTTGAGGGTTTAATTTTGTCCTTTTCTTTATAGGTGGTGGTGTGCCAAGTACCAGGGGTGGCACTACACAGTGAATTCTAAGACAATGAAAACAGTGGTGAGCAAAGATGTGACACATGGGGAGCTCAAGATGGCAATAGTTATTGACTGAAATTGCTGAAGGGCAGAAGGCATCATGCTGTGGCTTGAAAGGGAATCTGAAAGATGGGGTCTTGGAATGCTGTGGCTGTAGTTTGGAATAGGTGGGTATAAGATGGAGCCTTCTTCTTACATATTAGAGGATTTACTTTTGTCCTTTTCTTTGTAGATGATGGTGTGATGAGTTCCAGTGGTGAGATACAGAGCATTCCCAGATGATCATGCTTTGGTGTCGAATAAGCAGTGGGGTCATTGGACAACACTGATGTGGCAGATGGGATGTGCAGAGGGGATTTTACTTGATGGGCTAAACGAATGTGGACTCAACAGGCAAGACTGAATGCTGAGGAATGTGACAGCTGATGAAAAGTTCGGTTTTCCAGCAGAGCAGCTGAATATGTAGTCACAAGGTAATGTCTTGTTTGCTTGAAATTGTTGGAGTATAAGAATTGAACTTCACATTGTATTGTTAGCTGGGGTCTTCCTTGCTAGGGGTCGGGTAGTGTTGGGGGTTGGGGTTGAGTATTCTTGCTCCAGTGACAGTTGAGGCTTTGGTAGGTAATTGCCAAGGACTGGTAATGTTCGGGTAATTATTGTACACCAAATGATGTTTGGCTTGACCCTTCCCTTTCTGAGAAGTGGATTGAACAATTTTGGGTAGAAAGGAGGGGGAACAGCCTGGTCAGGCTGGTTGGCGGAGAAGAGGGATAGGCTTGCCCTCTTCTGTTCCCCTCTGGATGTTCATTTCAAGGATCTGGGGAAAGGAAATGAGTAGTTGGAGGAAGCTTGCTGAATAGATAAGCAAGCTGAGGTAAGGATGGTGGTTATTTGGTGGATGGTAATTCAATGGATGGTGTATGGTAATTCAGTGGATGGTGTATGAAGTGAGTTGGGAAACTGCTTCATAAGTAAAGTAAGTGAGCAGAGGTATGGACCCTGCTTGTTGGGTAGGGTGAGTAGGTACACTGTCCTGATTAACATTACAATGAATGGTGTATGAAGTGAGATGGGACGCTGCCTCATAAGTAAAGTGAGTAGAGGTATGGACACTGCTTACTGGGGCAGGGTGAGTAGGTATGCTGCCCTGATTAACATTACAAGGATGTTATGTTGTATTTCATGATCAATTATATCATGAATAATTGTAATTAATAAAGTTGGTGATCAAAGCTATGTTATGGAAATCTAATAAAGGTTGTCAAATGTCATTTGGTGTGATGTGTGTTATTGAAGGGGACCAGGACAATATTGCAGTTAGCTTTATTACAGTGTGCTGGATTGTGCAAGCTAGTGGTACAGGCCCAGTGTTTTTCCCCTTTCTTCTACTGTAGTGAGAGCATGGAGTTGTTATATATAAGTTAGAGATTGTAAGGGGTACAGGGTCTTACCCTCCTGCAAAAAAAAACATTTTTTTTTCTGTTTCAGTTTTGCTTGTTTAGATGAAATGAGTTTAGATATGATGTGTTTATCAAGTTTCTAATGTAGTAACATACATAATTCATGTTTTTTCTGTTTTTTTCAGTGTTTTCAATTTTGAACTAAAAAAAAAATTGGTATTTTAAGGTTAGTGACATTGCTGTTCATTGAGTCATACCACACTCATAATATCCAAATATCAATATAAAACTGCCAAAGCACCCTGTAGCTAAAAACACAAATGACAAAATCTCAAAGCATTAACAATGCAAACATGCTTTATTAAAAAAAAAATCATAATCTGTACAAACAAAACTGCCAGCACAGTACCGCAATAACACTTAACTATGTATTACTAAAGAAATTAACTTAAACTTAAAACAGTCATATAAATGTCTCTCTTCTATTATACACAGCAGCTTCCCTTCCTTAGATGCTATGCCACAATGAAGAGGAGTAATGACAAAATACATCCATTATGAGGAATTCCTCACAGCTTTACTTCTAAACAGTTCTAATCATAATGGATGATCAATCAGGCATTTGTTGATCTAGCAAACACTTAAAACAGTAATGCCAACTGTCTACAGAATTCTGTATCCATGGAAAGGCCCACTGTTGTATTTCATGCACACTTCAAAAACACAATAATAGCACAGGAAGTTGACTTAGAGTCTATAAACAAATACATATCTAGACTTTCCATGCATATAATATTACAGTGTTGCAGAGCTCTGTGGAGTAAAAATTTGTTGCAGCAGTATGGGCTAGGAATATTTTCTGGAAGCAGAAAATGTAGACACATCAAATTTTTGAATAAGACCAGAAAATCTTGTCAGTCTCATATAGGTTCACATTCTACATACTTACAACTTACACCAAAGACTTTTAATATGTGTAGGCTCAAAGTTATGCACAAAAGTTATGCACAATATAAGAAGGATCATCCCCAAAAACTTCAAATTCCAAAAGGAATTATTCACTTTTATAGATGTTGAACTCTTTAAGCAAAATATAATGGAATGTTACAAAAAATTAAAAGCTCTTAGTTCTGTGAACTGTTTACAAGTGACTGAAAGTCTTTTCCCTAAACAAAAAATATACTAGACAAAGCTAAAATGTTTTCTTTTGTAATCAATAACTGAAATTGAGATCCTAAACAGCACTACTTTTGAAAAACAAAATTACTACTCCATAACAGCTATAGAGACACATCAATATCTCCAGTACACTAAACAAACTTAATGCCACTTTACTGACACCTTCTCACCCTGTTAGCATTTTGAATTAAATTATGCCAAGATGACATGACAAAAAACAGCATCTTCCTCTATTAAAGAAGACACATTTTCCATGACTTGGCAGAGCAAATATCTATCCTTAATCTTTAGTAAGTGCGATATGCTTGTGTTTCCTAACTTCATATATTCTGAATAGTAGAAGTCAGACTGCCAGCTAGTCACGAGTAGAGTCTCACAGGGTTTGGTTCTGGGTCCTCTCCTGTTTGGTATCTACTTCTCTGAAGTCCAGGCCAACACGAAGGGACTCTGCCTGAAAAAGTTTGCAGACAATTGCCAGTTGGGAGCTATTATTAACTCCCCAAGTGATGTTGATATCTTACAGAATGGCCTCAATGAGAACAACAACTGGTATCAGAACCATGGCCTTAAGCTTAAAGCCAAAAAATGTGTTATTCCCTTTGGGGAAAAACCCAGTTCCCATGAATTACCACATTGATGGTAGTCCACTGAACACAGAAGGTGTTATAAGAGATCAGGGAACACAGCAACCTCTGTTTTGATCACCACAATGCCAATGTGGTCAGAAATTCCTTCTATGTGGCACATCTCATTGCCAAGGGTTTTGCATCCAGGAAGAAAAGGTCATTGTCTCCCTCTATTTTTCCCTCATTAGGCTAATCATTGAGTACAATGCCCCATTTGGCATGTACCTCACTAGACACCTGCAACAACTGGAGAGGGTGCAAAAGTACCTCACAAAGAGGATCCTAGGCCTTAAACACTTGTCCTATATGGACAGACTCAAAAAACTCCACTACTCTCCATGTCATGTCGCCTACTTAGAGACGATCTCTGCTTGATTTACAAAGCCATGTCTGACCCAGCTCTGTTAGAAATGCTACATCTAAAGAAATCCCAATGCATCCACACCACACACTCCAGAGACCTCAACTTCATTACCACAATCAAAAGAATGTAATGGAAGGACAGGTTCATAACCCAGCGACTGCCCATGCTATGGAATAGACTTCCCATACATGTCAAGCAGAGCACCTCGCTGACCCTCTTCAAGAGAAATATTCATGAATGGATGGGAAATAGAAAATTCACCTCAGGGATAACTCCAGTTGATCTACTCTACAGAGGCAGTGGGAACTAAGGTCGGGGTGGCACGATGCCAGGGTAATCCTATGGCTAGGCTTGTAGAGGCCCCAGGACCATTAGCCTAGTACACACCTATGAACCTATGAATCTATGAAATGTCTCTTTGTTAATAAGAATAAATGCTCTTACCTCATGTGCTTTTACACCCAAAGGAGCTATTAAATTGCCCCACACTTCATACCTGTCCATTTCTTTGTCTTCTTTACTATGAATCCTTATGACATACTTCCATTTTTCATTTTCTTCTGCCTTATTTCTGCTACTCCACTTTTGCCTTCTTTTACTTTCTCTGTATATGTTTTCTATTCCATCTCACCACTATTCTTCAGGATTGTCTCTGCATCCTCATTTTGTATTTTCTCCATAATGTCTCACCAGGAAACATCAACTTTATTTATTTATTTATTTATTTATTTGCAGTTGGTTTACCAGGATGGTCCATTGGGCCAAAAAGAACCCGTTTTCAATGGAGTCCTGGGGAGAAAAGCTCCAGGAAATCTATGAAATCAACAGAATGTACTGGAAGGACAGGTTCATAACCCTGCCAGTCATACATTTCTTTATACATACAATATTTATTTCCATCCAAACCTGTAGATGAATTAACGTTAATATCTTTCATGATCTCATTTTCTGGCTCACTCTGCACCTCCATTTCTTTATGTAAATCATCCCACAGCCCTCATAACTGGAGGGTTGTAATTATACACCATCATTTGCTTGCTCATCTCCATCAAACATATTTCTCCCAGTATTCCCCCAACTTTTACCCACATTTTCTCTGAATCCTGCACACATTCATTGGTCTCAATATTTGCTTTCTTCATTTTTTTTCACTACTCCATCTCCTTCTCTCTCCACCTACCTCCCTGTTTCTCTGGATCACCTCTGAGCCTGGAATAGAAACAGGAAGTGCTCCTTCTAAATGGGTGCCACTTGCAACAATGGCAAGTATGTTTTTTTATTTGTATACATATATACAATTCATATTTTTACATATTTTAACATCATTCAGTACAGTGCTATTTCTATTTTTAAGTATTCCCCCAACTCTTTTACCCACAACCAAAACCACATTTTCCAGTATTTTGTTAATGTCTATTTTCCATTGCATCTGATTTCATTAAGGTTTTCATTCCATATAGTCCATGTGACACAGAATATGATTCTGTCTATTTTCTTGGCTTCATTCTGGGATCTTGTCCCATAAAATTCATATTCTGTTATGTTGCAAGTTTCTTAATGCTTAGTTCCTCTTTCTAGCTAATCATTACTTCTATAAACACCATTTCTGCCAGTCATACATTTCTTTATACATACAATATTTATTTCCATCCAAACCTGTAGATGAATTAACGTTAATATCTTTCATGATCTCATTCATCTCATTTATATTTATTTTTCTCTCTAAATATTCATTATTTTCATTATTTAATTTGTCACCATTATAAATTTGTTCTATGTTAACTTCTTTTTACTATATAAGTCTAATACAGTCTTTAATTATTTCAAAATTTCTCCTTGCATTCTAACTCATTTCCCTTCATTTTTTAATTCTCTTATCTTTCCTTCTTTTACTATCGTGCATAAATATGGTGCTGCTTCTTCTTCTTTCCTTTGTAAGCAGTATTTTGCTTATATAACAATTTATTAACCTTATCCTGTTTTTTTCTATATAATTCTTTTTCTTTTTCATAAAATGAATTTTTCTTCTTTATCAAGTCTTTAAATATTCCTTGACTTAATATTTTGTATTCCATTTTTTTCTTTTCTATACATTCTAAAAATACTTTTTTGTATTTCTTTTTGAATTGAATCCACCATATTGTAAATCGTTTGTAAAAATCTTTCGTATGGATATATTGTTACCATAATTGTGTAATTTTCTTTCTCCTGAATCTAACTCATTTTTATTTACTCTTTTTATGCCTTTTCCTATTTTACTATATTCCTCATTTTCATGAATTCTTATCCAAATCTCCACATGATCAGAGAATCCATTATATATTTAATTCCTTTTTGTATAATTTTTAGGTCTTCTAATATAAAAAAAAAAATCAATTTCTGTCTTAATTTCATTCCTTTTGTATGTCCAGTGTTTATTTTCCCATATTTTTAATTTTCCACTTTTCATAATTTCAGTAACCATTTTGACATCATAGCTATTTTTATTTCTCAAATTACAGTTAAAGTCATATGTCATTATTATATCCATGTTAACACAGACATAATCAGGTATAGATTTAAACATTGTTTCTCTTTCTTTTGTCATATGCGCATGTAAAGCTATTAGTGTATATCCATATTTTTCCATCTTATATCCATTATTATTTGCCCAGTTCTACTAATATATCTAATATTTTTATATTTTCTTGGCATAGTATACATAAACCTGAACAGGTTTCTTTGCCTATATTCCAAATAACAGTACAGTTCCAAAGTTTTTTCTGTTTGCACCCTTTCTTCTTCGGTTAGCATTCTAATGTCTTCTAATACTATTCCTTGATCAACTAACTACCACAGCACACCATTATAAAATACTAATTCTTCTCTTAATATTCCTCAAACTGTTCACATTCAAAGTTAATATTTCCAGCTTTATAGAACAGTTATTAGAATAATCTTCCTATCCCTTACCTTTCTTATTTACTCCTACCATTATGTTTTTAAATTTTCTTTTTCTTTCCCTAACTCTTTCCTATTGATTTTTTCCTGCCTTTTACTATATGCCACTTTTCTTCATTTGTTTCATCTGTCTCTATTTTTCTTTCTCTAAGTTTCTCTTTAAATTTAAATACCATTTCTATGTTTGTTGCGTGCTCTTGTATACCCTTTTCTATCAATTTTTTTGTATAATTTCATTTAATTTTCTTTTTCATTTTCTTGTATTTCTATTTCACATTCTAACCACATATGTCCTGTATTACCACATTTCTTACATTTCACTTCCCAATTCTTTGCATTATGACCTGGTTGACCACATAAATAACATTCTTTGTCACATTCATTAATTAAATTATCACTTTTTCCACAAATATAACAAGTCTTTGGCTGTCCTCTGCACCTCACAAAACTGTTATTGCCATGCACGGTAATATTACTAGATATGTGTATCACATTGTCATTTTCCATTTTTTTAATTATTCCACATTCCCAACCCCCCAGTCCATAATCTTCTTCATCATTTATTTTAGTGTACACCACTTCTTTACATATTGTCAGCATATATTCTGTCAGTTCTTTTGCTCCCACTTCAGTTCTAAACTGGATCAAGATATTTTTTTGTTTGTTTGTTTGCCTGAAAATGGCTTGCACAAAATATTCTGACCATAGAAAGTCTGCTTTCTTTTTTTTTTCATAGGCCCCCAAAAAGTCTTAAATAGCTTGGCCATTTTCAAAAAACAAGTCACAAAAAGTTTCTTTGTTAATTAAAATGAAAGCTCTTACCTCTTCAGCTTTTACTCCCAGGCATACAGTAACGCTGTCCCATAACTTATATCTGTCCAGGCCTTTTTCTTTTTTACTGCTCACCCAAACATCATATTTTTCTTTATTTCCTTCATCTGTCTTCCACCATTTGAGCATATGACTTTTTTCTGGAACCTTCTCTTACTGTTTTTCCTTCTATTTTTCTCCCTCTTCTACTTCCATAATATCAATCCAGGATACAGCAGTTCCACTTTCTGGCTCACTCTGGTTAATAAGTCCCCTGAGAAACTCGTCCCACAACCCTCCTAACAGGAGGGTTGAAATAACACGTTTTCTGCCACGTCTGCCATTTCAAACAGATTTTTCTGGAAATTTTCTTCTGAATCCATCTCCACCACTGCATTTAGCTCCATCTCCTTCCTGATCTCCTCACCATCAGCAGAAAACATTTTCTTTGCTCCCACATGACCTGGGAATATATCTGGTAGTGATTCTACCATTTTTTCTTCATTTTCAACACATTTAATTTCCAAATTGCCTTGGCTGTCAGCAGCCATGTTTTCTCTTTGTTCCTTCTGGCTGCCTCCATGCCTGGACAGGAAACCAGAAGTCAGGACGTGTAGCACCCAATCTCTTCCCCCACTGCAAAGAGAAGTTTTTTTTATTGATATATATACAGTGCATATTATTTATATATTTGAAGCAAAAAAATCCACATGACCACCATGGCTTGAAACAGATTTATTTAGACAAGCACTTTCATGTAGAACAAGCCATGCTTTCTCAAGTCTTCAATAAAACAATAATAATCACTGCACCTTTTATATCAAAAAGCACCATTAATTAATCAATTAAATACATCATTAAAATAAATGCACCCATAAAATACAGCAATTAAGTCTTCAGCTAGCATTACATCTTATTTAAGTGAGCTCAGGTTTAATGCAGACATAGTTGTTTAGCCCAGGGTATACATGAGCTTGCAGCTTTAATATCCACTTTAATTCAATTATTTAAATTACCCCCTCTTGTCATTAACATTTTGTAGGACTCTAAACCTAAAATTATGTGAAGGGAATTCCATTATATGCTTAGCTAAAGCATTTAATTTGCTCTTATTTCTTACATCATACATAATGCTGAGAGTCTGTCTGAGCCATTTTTGTGTTTTTCCTATATAGAAACATATACATCCTGTGCACTCTGCCATGTATATTAAGCTAGTTGTTCTACAAGTAGCATAGCATCTGGGCTGAAATATAAAGGACAAAATAGGGTGTTTAAATTCCTGTACAGAAGAAACTTATTGATACATTTTGCACTTATTGCAAGGATATGTTCCAAGCTTCAGTAGGGACATAGTATTCTTTAGTCGATCGTTACAAAGTAACTGTTTTAAATTGTTCTTGTTCTTATATGCAAAACTGGGTACTGTACCTATAACATTTTCTGTTTCCTCATCGGTTATCAGGAAATCCCAGTTCTTAATTATATCACAAACCTTGCTAGTATCACTAGCATACTTGGTAACAAAACATACTTTATCATTATGCTTGAGGTTCCTTTTTACAGTTGCATTCATTGCTGGCTTTACACTGATAGAATGAATTCCTTTACTGTTAGCAGCAGTTTCATTCTTTACAGTTTGAAACATAGTTTTATCATATCCCCTCTCCAAAAATAGTTGCTCCAAGTAGTTAAATTCTTTCTCTTTATCAGTTTGCACATTGCATATGTTGCTAGCTCTAATCGCCCTTTGATAATATTTGGGAATATGTGCTTGGGATGTATGCTGTTACAAATTAAGAGACTATTTTTCCAACAGGCTTTTCTAAAAAGCCTGGTGTTTTTACCCAAACTGTCTCTATACACAGACATCTAAAAAGTCTGTTTCTATGAGTGAGAAAGATGTCGTAAATCTCAAAGTACCTTTGTAGATTCCAAGTACTTAATGAAATCCAACAATAGTGATGGCTCCTCCTCCCACAGCATAAAGGTGTCTTCAACAAAACGTCTATATATCTTAATGTATTTACTGTACATACTGTTGAGTAGATACTGTTTCTCCCCATATTTACATTATGTACATTTATTTACTAATCCGTACATTATACACTTCAATTTTAGCATTCCCTCCCCACTCTTTCATCCACAACCAAAACATTATTTTCTCCAAAATCTTTGTCAAAGTCCATTTTCCTTTAGTCTCTTGTTCCATATATTCCAGGAAACATAGTAGAACTAAACCACAGCCAGTATCCGAAGAAAAAAAACTTTTAATGGTGAGCACTTTCGCAACAGGTTTTGTTGCTTCATCAAACACAAAATTACTTCACTTGATATTTAAAAAACAATCCAACCAGTAAAAACTCTTATACAATTAACAGTCAATTAAAACCGTTTACAAGGTAATTAGTGTTAAAAACACAGACACAAAATTTCATCTTACTAAATTCCTTGTCTGTAAAACAGGCTTTATAGAAGCCTTATCACTGAGCCCTTTTCCCATTGTGGCTCTCATCCTAATGCTCCATTCTAATTCAGCTACTTCTGTTCTGTTTACAACATCACCTCTTTCATTATTTTTAACTATTTCTACTACCATGACCCTAAACCTATGTGTAACATCATACTTAGCTACATGTTTAGCTAAAGCATTATTGTCTGCCCCCTACGAATATCATATATATGTTCTCTCATACGTTCCTTTAACCTATGGTTTGTTTTCCCTATGTAATATGAGGAGCATATTATATGATATGCCAAATAAACCAGGTTGCTTGTATTACAGTCTGCAGACACTCTAAACTCCATTGTCTTGCATGTATAAAAATGGACAAATCTGCTTCTGTCAACGTATTGACAGAAATTGCAATTAGAACAGGGAAAAGTACCTCTATTCCTGCTATAAGAATTATCTGGTGAATCGCTAGGATGGCATAATAGCCTTTTTAAGGGTTTTTTATTTTTATATGCAAACATGGGATTATCCTCCACAATATGTCTAATTCTATCTTCAGAGCATAATATTGGCCAATTCTTCCTATAAATCTCCTGCATGAGGTGCACGTTACTTGAATAAGTAATAGGTATTCTTACTGGCTTAGAAATAACTTGTTCTTGACTAGGTAGAACCATTTCCACTTCTGAAAAATAGGGCTTTCTTATGGTCTCCTGAAGCCCTGGGATCATGGAGAGCCCATCATTTTACTTCAGCCTCACTATAACCTCTACGCATGAATTTGTTCTTCAATGCTGTTAATTCCTCATCTAAACTATCTTCATTCATGGTCATTCTTAAGTAGAGGTATGACTTTTATGCCTTCAAGTACAATGACTATAACTGAGAATGTAATTTAGTTGAAAACATTCACTCGCAATATAATGTTAAAGTCTATGTTTAGTGACTCTAAACAAGATGAAAGGAAAGGTAATGCAATGTTTCACAAAAACGTTTTTTACCAAAAAATAGTGCAGCAATAGAAACCTTTGAGAGAATATGTGAGAATGAGATCTATTATGCCATCCTAGAGATTCACAAGATAATTCTTATAGTGGGAATAGAGGTACTTTTCCTATTTTAATACCTTACATAAAAATTAAAGATCCTGCATGTACTATTAGGTTTATTAAACCCAAGCCTCCTTGCTCTTCTTTCATGTATAGAATCCCTCATTTGACTGGATTTAGTCTAGAGCCACATATAAAAGAAAATATAATCATCATTAGTTCCTTTTCATACTTAATAGGAATCATTTAGATGTTAGCAACATAAGCAATTTTTCCTATTACTATAATGTTCAACAAGTGTTTTTTTCTATATGAAAATCTATATGATTTCCAAAAATTAGTCATATACTTTACTTCTTTGAGTACATTATCCTATCGTTGTCTGTATTCATTATTTCCAAATATTATTCCCAATATGTCTATATATTTTTTCATTGAACTCAGTACCTCCTATCAAACTTCAAAACCAAATCCTTTACTTTTCTCTTTATTTATACTTCAACCATTTTTTTACATTTTCCATCCATACTTTATTGTTAACAATTAATACAATAGCATCCACATAATTATACATTATTGGCAATTGTACTTCCTTCTTCATTTTGTATCTACCACTACTTGACATTTTATTCATTTTTCACTATTACATTCATAACTAATGAGAAAATTACACTACTAGCTCGACAGCCCTGCTTCATAAGACATTCTATTTTTATTTCTTCCCCAATCCAGCCATTTACATTTAGTTTCACATAGTTTCTTTCATAAACAGATTTTATTACTTGTAATATTTTTGCTTACATTATATGCTTGCAAAATTCCCCATAATAATTTATACTGAATATTATCATAAGCTTTACTTATATCCTCTATCACAACCTTCGCTTCTAGATTTTTATTTATATCATCAACTATTTCTCTTATTATCCATAATAACTCTTGACTTCCTCTTCTTTTTCTTCCAAATACATTTTGCTCATATATTTTATTCATTTTTGTAACCTTTTTATTATAATTCTCATAAACATTTTATAATCCGTATTATTAAAAACAGTTACTATAATAAAATGTTTACCCCTTTCTTTTTTTATTTTCTCTAAGCATTATATTTTTGAATTTTCTTTTCCTTTCCTTAACACTTTTCCCTGTCAAATTCTTTTTATTTCTTAATTTGCACCAATCAGTTTCTTCCTCACTTGTCTCCTCTGTTTGTTTTTTCTTGTTACTTTCTTTAACTTCATGTATAAGCTCTTTATCAGTCGCATCCTTTTGTATGTTTTCTTGTACAACACATTTTTCTTTCTCTTTCTCCTGTATAACTTCATTTTCATTTTCTTGCACATTCATTTCACATTCTAGCCATGAATGACCAATATTGCCACATTCTTTGTACTTTAAATCACATTTTTTGCATTATGCCCTATTTTACCACATAAATAAGATCTTTTTTTATCACATTAATTGGTTAAATCATCATTTTGTCCAGAAAAATAACAAGTCTTTGGTTGATACCTGTATTTCACAAAACCCCTGTTACCATGAACTTTAATAGTACTAGGTACACGCATAACATTTTCATTTTCCATTTTCAGTATTACTCCACATTCCCATCTCAAAGTCCATAATCCTTTCATGATATATTTTTGTAGTGTCCACTACTTCTTTACATATAGTTAACAAATGTTTTTTCAGTTCTTTTGCTTCAACTTCAGTTCTAAACTGGATCATTATTATTTTTTTGTTCATCTGTAAAAAGCTTGTACCACATATTCTGACCATGGATAAATATTTTTCTTTTGTTCATATGCACCCAAACACTTTCCATGGCCTGTTTAGTCTCACATATCAAGTCACAAAATGTCTCTTTATCAATTAAAATAAATGCTCTTACCTATTTTGCCTTGACACCCAGAGGTGCTACGACAGAGTCCCAAACCTCATATCTGTCCAGACTTTATTCTTGTTTACTGCTCACATGTACTGTATACTTTTTTTTGTTTCTTTTGTTTCTTCTTTCTTCTTTGCTTCGTCTCTAACAGTTTGTGTATAAGTTTTTGTTTCTAGATCTTTTTCTGGCATAGTCTCTTCTTCTCCTTTTTCTCTTCTATTTTTTCCATGATCTCACTCCATCAAATTGCTGCTCCACTTTCTGTCTCACTTTGGTATACCATTTATTCCATATAATCATCCTGCAACCCCCCCCCCCCATTGGAGGGTTGTAATCATGCATTTATCAGAGGTATCATTTATCTCTCCTTCAAACAATGTCCTCCGAAAGTTTTCCTCTGAATCCATCTCAGTTACACCTAGAATCTCATTTTCCTCCAATGTCACTGTTTTTTCTGCACCCACATCATCAAAAAAACTTCTGGTAGTGATTCTACAATTTCAACAACATTTTCAGCAACTTTCACTCCATTTTCAGCAAAAGCTGAATCAGCCATGTTTTCTCCCTGTTTCTCCTGGCTGCCTCCATGCCTGGACAGGAAACAGGAAGTCAGGATGTGTAACACACAAAGCCTTCCCCCGACTACTAAAAGTAGGGGAAGTTTCCCAATGCCCTAGCCAAATTTCCACATGTAGTAGCAATACCACCTCAGGTCACCCATGAATAGAGGCCACTAGCCTAGTCGGACTAATCCAGCCAACAAAGTCTAAATAAATTCATTATGGCTGCAAGATCAGTGCTTCCTCCCATGTCAGCAAGATTCAATAGCAGACAAGTCATCTTATTATGTAGACTCATAACAATGTTAAGTATTTTCCCAGCTCCACTTTTTCCACCTATTCTCCCCAGCTTGCTTTAGTATCCTTTGCCATGATTGGCTTCTCTTTCTTCTCCAATAGTGATCATGCTTTGGGTTAATTTAACTGAACTATAGCTTTAATATACTCTTCTAGTCCCTAAATCAGAACCAGTTTGCCAACCCTCTTAATTGTGTTTACCATTAAATATCTCATGATCCTCTGTTTCTTCTCAGACTCATGGCAGATCCTTTTTATACAATAAAATAAAGGACAGGTGCACCAGTGACTTAGTTTGCAAAGACTGAAGTAGTACAGGTTACTGGTTTACTTTACCTTACATGTGTGTGAAGCTAAACGAGACAGTAGGCCTGTCTTTTCTGTCCTTTTAAGTGCCTTAACATTCTATATTCCATCTCCACTTCTACTCTTCCCCTTCTCTTTTTTTTTCCCTTTGATGCTTTCTTCTCCACCACTCATTCCTGCATTCCATTTCATGAGTCTGTAACACTCTATGTATACAAGTTCTTTAGGTGCTCCTGGCTGGTGTAATTAGTCCCAACAATCTGTTGCCTGTGTTCCACCTTCCTCCTCTGTCCTTCCTGTTCAGGATGGCCCCATTTTCATCTCCCTGACTTAGTCTTATATGCTGGGAATATGTCCCCTTTTCTTTTGTGGTCTCATGTGGAAGAGCTCTAGCTCACCAAATTTCTAATTTGCATCCCTTCACTTACATCTCATGAATCTTTCTTGTCATTGTCTTTTTGATTCCTTCCACCAGTATGATGAATGTTTCCTTCTGACATCTGCAGAACTAAACACAGTACTCAGGGACTGGTATAATCATGTACATTAGAAGAATTCTCTCTTTGCTTCAAGAATATAAACTACATGTTGATACACCCCAACATTTTCTCTGGTGCTACCACTATGCTACCACTGTCCTCTCTTTTCCTAGGGGGTTCAAGTCAGGTATGTTCAATATCCCTAGATTCATTTGCTATTGTGCCACCAGTTTCATTCCCTAGATGATATTTCACATCAGTGTTATTGTGGCATAACTGTAGTCCTTTGAATTTATTTGCATTAAACCTCACCTGCAGCCTTTCTAGCCACTTACTGGTCTTTCCTAATCCTCTGTTGGACACTTTCTCCATCCTCCAGTGTTGCATTTATCTTTAAAACAGAAGCAAAGTGGTTGAGCATATACCATAACCTATCACTGATGTCTATGTGTCTGAGGTAAGTGCACTGAAGAGTACTGAATCCAAGTGAGGCCCCTATAATACTCCTCTAAACACTTTCTAAATTATTAACTTTGTGCTTTCCACGACAGCCCTCCATGTCCTACCATTCAGCCAAGCATCTGTCTACTTCCTAAATCTCATCACCAGCCTGTTCAGTTCTCCTGTCAGTCTTTTGTGTAAGACCAAGTCACTAAGCCTTATTAAAGTCCAGGTAGACTATATCCACTAATCCTGTCAGGTTCACCTGTAAACCAAACCTAGAACTGGTTAGATTTCACTAACAGCTCCTTCTGGACCTGAATCCTTGTTAGTTTCTGTCCATCAGTTTGTTCTCTAGAAATACTTCAAATCTTCCCTTCTCTTTATGACTTCTCAAGCCATTGTTAAGCTAACAAGTTGGTAGTTCCTCAGTTTTTTCTTTTCTTTTTGCTTCTCTCTTCATACAAGGTTAGCATAGTTGTGATCTTCCCATCTTCTGGTGTAGCCAGTGATCTGTTGAAGATCTCTACAAGGGACATTGACAGCACACTGGAGAGTTTTCTGAGGATGAGGACCCTGACTGACACTCCTTCTGGTCCTTCTGTTTTGTTTTCCTAATGGGCAGCCATTTCTCTCTGTGCACAGACCTTGGAATTCAAAGGTGCAGGTTTATACGAGATAGATATAATAAACTAACAGGGACAAAAATGGAAAGACAAATATCAACATCAGCAAAAGGGAAGGTGGAACAGTATGCAGTGATGAACAAATTGTGGAGCTGCCACTCAATAGTTCTGGAAGGAATCTAGCCCTTGGGATACATTATGAAGCTGAGGGCTAGTAAAAATCACATTTTATTAGTGGCAGTTAACCTACTAGACATAGACCAACGCTGGTAAGTGATGGACCCCTACTTCAGTGAGGAAAGCCATATAGCCTGGTGACTGCAATGCAGATATTTGAACCCATGGACCAAAATTTAAAAGTCATAGGAAACACTACTAACTTAGAGAAGGGGAAAACAATAACTATTCTGTTAGAGACAAGCCAGAAGTATCTAGAGCAAATTATTATGTTGCATGTGTGTGATTGCTGAGTGTGCTCTGTATCATAAGTGAAGGTACATTCATGTGCTGTAGATCTAATTGACAGTAATACTGAGCAATGCTCTTACTTTGTGTCGAGCAGTGTGATAGTGAAGGGCAAACATGTGCATATTATGAAGGGAGACCACTCTGCACTGTGCCTAACATGCCTAGAAGGTACCTGCAATGCATTGCTAGGCTGTGGGTACATACACTCTGTCATGGATAAGCAATTGTGATTGTGTGAAATGAGAGGGGATATCATTACACCTGAGTAATGCTGTATACAGGTTATATGGCAGATTCATAAACATATGGTTCTGTGAACTTGTTCCCATCATTGTTCTCACTTGTATTTGTGAAATTAATATAGAAAACATTTAGAGAGTAAGAGAAAATATACTCCATTTTATTTTATGCATTTATCTGAAATTTGGTAACCAGGTAAGTGGACTGGTTGGGTGACCCTTTTCAGCCACTATCTGAGCCCTAGAGGGGCAAACTAGATAGTACAATAAAAGATTGATAATCATGAAAATACATCATACAATAATAAAAAAGCGATGGATGAGGGGGGAAACTGTGCATACCACCAACCTGGACCTTGCCTATGATTCCGATACAGTACCTCACTCAAATATATTTGACAGACTCACCAAACTGGCATAAAGTCCTACATAATGCACTGGATTACCAGCTGTCTAACAGACAGACTCCAAGAAGTCAGGATTGGTGATACCACCTCCACTAACAGGCCAGTCACCAGTGGAGTACTTCAGGCTCCATGCTGGCCCCTCCTATTTGTCATCTACTTCTCAGAAGTAAAGGCCTTTGGTTGACCAGATTTGCAGAAGACTGCAAATTGTTAGCTATTGTAGATTCCTCTCATGAAACAAACATCTTACAAGAGGATCTAATGCAAACAAATGACTGGTGCCAAAGTCATGGACTAAAACTCAGTAACAAGAAATGCATTATAGTGTTTTTTCGGAAAGCTGCCACCCAGGCTAATTTCTCCATCAATAAGACACCCCTAGGAGTTGATCCAATAGTTAGGGTCCTGGGAACATATGTAGACAGTAATCTGACCTTTGACAAACTTGAGGCCAGTTAGTAAAAAATCATTTTGAGTCACCCAAGTTATAAGTAAGGGCATAGCATCCAGGTCCAAGGAAGTCATACAGCCACTTTATTTGGCCCTTATCAGACCCATCATTGGGTATGATGTCCCCTTTGGCATATATCTGACCAATCATATGCAACAGTGGGTCCCTAACAGATTATGTGGTTAGGACCACATGACTGAAATTTTGAAACTTCAAATGTTTTGAATGGAGATCACAATACAGTGAGGAATGGGAAATTTCCCTTTTCCACGATGTAGTGTGATCTCGGAGTTGGTATATTTAATTACAGGGGGTGTGAGGGATGCTGGGGGGGGGGGGCTTGGCCCTCTGCAAAAACATTAAAAGTAGAATTTTTTTGTTTTTTATTTTTTTTTTAATTTTTTTAATGTTTGATTTTCTGAAACTTCAATCATATGATCTCGGCCATATAAATTTTTAAGTTTTGGAACTTCGATAATCTGACATAGATCTGCAACAGTTGGAATGCCCACAAAGGTTCCTTACCAGGAGAATATTGTCCTATATGGACTGCCTTAAAGCTGTATGTCTATACTCTGTCTCCTACAGGTTACTGAGAGGCGAGCTGTGCTTGGCATACAAGGACTCCTCTGATCCAGCTCTGATGGATGTTTTGCACATCTGTAAAATGAACAGTATCAGAAACACTAGATCAAAAGTATTTCAATTTTGCTTGTGACATAAGACATGTTGGCAAGACAGATATGGGTCTCAGAGGATCCCCATGCTCTGGAACAGGTTCCCCTTCCACATGAAGCAGAGTCCATCCCTAACCCTATTTATGTGTAACCTTAACCAATGAACGGGAAATCAGAAATTCACCCCAGGCTGACCCCCATGTCTCTGAAGGACAGAGGGAGACAGTAATGGCCAAACTAACATACCCCTCATGCATATAATCTCTAGAAACTTCCTTACATATCCCCCTCTTAGTAAGCACCCATGATGCATAGGGACTCAACTGGTTTGGATTGCCGAGCTAGGCTTCTAAAGGCCCTGGTGGTCATTAGCCTAGTATATAACTATGATCCTGTGAAAATGCATATGAAAAGTAGACACACCTTGAAAAGGGGTTGGAAGAAACAAAAGTATTTGCAGTATTTCATACAGCGCAGAAATATGTACAATATGTACAGTATTTACATGGTGGAATTCTCTTAACAGAGTGATACTTACATGTAGAACTTGTAAATATCAGTGATCATCATCAGTAGCTATACATTTACTGCTGAAGGTGCAGCTGAACCGTTTGATTTTGCTCCATTCATGTGGCTTAACATAGCATTTATTCCACAGCTGTGTACAAGAGAGTGTCAGTGGTGCACCAGGTAGCATATTCATCTTTACTGCAGAAGGATGTGGGTTCTATTTCCACATCAGGTTGATAGATTGCTGACACTACAGTGCAGCATAAGAAGGAGTGCTGTACTCCTGAGTGGGTTGTCCTTCAGATGAGACATTAAACTGAGGCCTCATTTGCTTGAGTTTGTGGTAGCTCAGGTGGATGTAAAAGATCCCACCTCACCTATAGAAAAGAGTAGGGGTCCTTTATTAAAATTCACAAAATACAATATATACATTCTATATACAAAGTTCACAGCTCATTTGCAATTATGTACAAGTAATTCACATATTTTCAACATTTTTTAGACTTTCAATTCCCCCCACTCTTTTTTTCAACAACCAAAATCTTATTTTCTTCAAAATTTCTGACAATACCCATTTCCCATTATATTTTATCTCATTCATTCTTTCATTCCAGATAATCCACACTACATAAAACAAATTTTCATCTAATCTATCTATATCATTTTGTTTCATATTTTTATAGTACCCATATTCTATCATGTCCATATTTATACAGCTAACATTTTTCAGTCCTTTTAAATATTCTTTGCCATGTTTCGTCCACAATTGATTTACTCCTTTACTTTCAGAAAAACGTGTTCAGTGGTCTCTAATTCGCCATAATATATACAGATTCTATCTTTTATAATGTAATATGGCATATTTGCATTGACTGGAAGCCTATTTATAGACAACCTCCACAGAACATCTGTACATTCTACATATTTTTTCACATTGCTTTTACAGCTTTTACTTTTTATCTCCTAAATGCTTCCCAGGGTAATTATAATAAAATGTTCCCATTATATTTTCATACCATGTTTTTCGATTCTTTCCATGTTTCTTACATCAATCTTCCATAGAAGTAGTTCCTCTTGATATAATTTCATTTCCATACAAGTGATGCCTTTACTTATTTTTAATCATTTAAGCTTTTCCCACATTGATCTGTATTTTTCCTCTATACTCCTTATTAACAATTCTCCTTTTTCCTGTATTCCTTTCAATATTTTACATAAATTTAATGAGGCTATGTATACAGTTTACTTAACCCAAACCTCCTTCCTTTTTGGAAACATAGAGAATTCCTCTTTTAATAGGGTTCAAACTAGATCCCCACATAAATGTAAATAACATGTGCAATAGTTCTTTTTCACATTCTTATGGTATCATAAATACACTTGCTAGATGTGCCATCTTACCTAATATTACTGAATTAATTAAACAGGCTTTTTTTTCCATATGTAAGTTTAAATGTCCTCCAGAATATACAAGTACTCCTTATTTTAAATATCATATCCTTCCACTGTGTCACTCGCTGCTGTTCAATAGCAAACCTTATTCTCTGAATTTCTATTTCTTCTTTAATAAACTGGATACCTCTTATTTTTCCAGAGAACCCCAATCCTTTACTCTTTTCCTCATTAATGCTTAAACCTAACACCTTTAGTTCATTGACACATGTCTTAATAGCTCTACTCATCCTTTCTTTATTTTAACAACTAATACTAGATTATCCGCATAAGAGAACATCACTGGAATCTGAATTCCCTCTGGTGAACAATAGTTAGCTTCCTCCAATGCCAAATTTATCTTGATGACTACCATATTCATAATTAATGCAAATAGAATACTATTTGCTGGACATCTTGTTTAATACCGATTTGTCTTTATGTTGTCTCACTTACCAACCATTAACCACTAGTCTCCCTTTATTTTTGCTATATACAGATTTCAAAATGGTGATTATTTTATTACGTATTTTATTTTTTTGCAATATTTCCCATAATGCTTCATGCTGGATCTTGTCAAATGTTTTACTTACATCGCCTACTGGTATTTTCAGTTCTGTCTCCTGATTTTATTATATCATCTACCAACTCTCTTATTAGCATTAAAAGTTTTGACTTCCTTTTTCTTTTATTCCAAAAATTGTTTCAGTCAGTAATTTCTTAGTCCTACTTACTATCGTTTGTTGTACTTTTTTCATAAATTGTTTAATACTAGTGGTCTCCATTTTTATGTCTGTTCTTTCTCTCTTTTCCATATAAATTTCATTCCACCCATAACATATGTTTTCATCATTTACAGCTTTTCCAAACCATTCAACACCTCTAAAAAATATTCTTTTTGCCATTCTTGCATGTCCTTATACATTAGATATTCAAGTCCATCTAAACCTGTAGCTGTTTCTACACTTACTGTTTTCAATACATTTTTAAATTCTCAGTGTAACCTTTTCTTCCATTCTCTTATTGTCTTCCTCACTTAATCCTTTTTAAGTTCCATCTATTGTTTTTTATAGTGTCATATAAAAAGTTTTCAAAATATGTCTCTATACTGTCTGCATAATTTCTTTTTGTGTATTCACTATACACCCTTCCACATTCCTTAACTCCCTTACTATTCTTAGTTGTAATGTCACAATTTTACTTAGATGTGGTGCTGCCACTCTTATTCCTTGTAAAAAATATTTGTTTACATAACATCTTTTTAATTTTCTCTTGGTTCATTTTATATAACATTCTCTCTTTTTCTAGAAACTCTTCATTATTGTCTATTATATTTTTTAAGACTTGGTTACTGATTTCCTTATATTTGCAACTATCTTATATTCTTTTTGTCCTTTGCCATTCCAGTATTTCTGTATTTTTCTTTTAAACTAATCCACCAACTTGTCCAGTCTTTATAAAATCCCCTCATGTTTATATGATCCAGCCATAGCTGATGTATTATTTCCTGTACTTACTCATTTAGCTTTAATTCATTAATTATTTTTATCGTTCTTCCTATTTTTATATAACCTATTCTTTCTTGAATCTCTCTCCAGATTGCTACATGGTCTGAAAAGCCCATAATTTTAACTCCTTGATGTAATATAATATACTTAACTCTCTGATACTATAAAGTAATCAATTTCAGTTCTCAGATTATTCTTTTTGCATGTCCAATGCTTGTTTTTCCATAAGAACACTTTACCGCTTTTGATCATATTTGAAATAACTTTTACATCCACCCTTTCTTTTCGCCTGTGTCTTAAATCACACTTGAAGTCTCTCACCACTAACACTTGCTTATTTACATTCACATAATCAAGTATTTTCCTAAACATAATATCTCTTTGTTTTTGTAAAGTGTATGCATAAAGTGTAATTACCCTATATATCTGGTTCTTCCATTTAATTTCTAATATGACTATTCTTCCTAATACTACTAGTGTATAATCCAGAATTTCTATGCATTCTTTACATAAAATTACTATGCCTGAACATTTTTCATCTCCTAAATTCCATATAACCTTACCTTCTTATAACACATTAACTTGCATTCTTTCTTCTTCTTCGGTTGTATTCTAATGTCTGTTAATACTATAATGTCCATATCTAACATTATGCACCATTCCATCACTCCTAGCCTTCATTGAACATTCTGTACACTATTCACATTAATGGCTAGGAGTCTTACCTTGTGGAAAAGTTTCTAATGCTTTCATCCTTTTCCTTTTTTGTTTCCTCCTATACCTATATTTTTAAATTTGCATTTTCTATATTTCACTCTTTTCTCAATATAACTTCTTTTACTTTTAACTCTCATCCATTTATCATTCCCTTCATCACTTGAATTACTTACTTCTTCATCTATCTTCCCTTATTTTCCTTTTGTTTCCCTCATAAATTCATTTACTTCCATTCTTATATCCACTTCCATTCTTATATCTTTCTCATTGTTTTTTCTATTTGCATTTCTTTTGTATTATCTACTAAAGCACTCTCCCTATCTTGGTCTGACTTTGTTTCCTGTGTATAGTTTTCTGTAGCATTATAGACAATCCATGCATGAATGTCCTATTTTTTCATAACTTAGACATTTATGCTCACTTTTTTTTTTTGCTTCATGACCAACTTTATCACAAATAAAACATTTGCTTTTATCACAATTGTTAAGTAAATTTATTTTTTATTATTTATTTTTTGGCATCTGATTATTGGGAAAGTCCACTGGGCCAAGGTGAGCCCATTTTTGGTGGAGGCCCGGGGTGGAAAGCTCCAGTTTATAATTAAATGTACATAAAACTTACATAATAGTTTCCAAATATGAAAAGTTTCAAGGGAAAATCAAGAACATTACAGGCAGAAGAAGAAAGAAGAAAAAAAAAGGAAAAAGTTATAAAAATTACGGAAGAAATTTATATAAAAATACAAAATTAGATAAAGGTGATAAGACATTAGAATTTATCTGAAAATTACACAAAAGGATAAAGGTGATAATATGATAAACTAATATCAAAGTTAAACATGGTCACACACAGATAGTAATAACATGACAGAAATGGTTAAAATATTATATATATTAACGCACCAAAGTATGCGTATAATTCAAGACATTGCTTAGGATAAGCAATAAGAATATATATATATATAAATATATATATATATATATATATATATATATATATATATATATATATATATATATACAGAGAGAGAGAGAGAGCCCATTCACATAACCAAAAGTACAGTTAACCAAAACCCAATTTGCCAAGACCATTTACATGAAGATGCAGTTCTCTGACACCTCAAAATGCCAAACCACAAAACACTGACATGACACCTATGTCAGCTCTAACACAAAACAACAAACTTCTGAAAGTTTTGCAGGGGGACAAGCCCCCCTGCACCCCCCACACCACCTGCAACTTATATGTACCAACTCAGAGATTGCACTACAGTGAAAACAAAGGTAGATTTCTCAATGTACACTGCAGTGCAGTCTCTCTTTCAAAGTTACCAGTGCCTTTTAAACAACTGTATACCTACCGGCATATCCGCAATTAAACACCAATAGTACGGTGCACCTGAAGGTCCATTAACTCCATATCACACCACCAGCATCATAGGAAACAGTTTGTGGAAACGTAATTTGGCATTTTGAGGTTTCAGAGAACTGCAGTTTCACATAAGTGGTCTCAGCAAATTGGATTTTGGTTAACCGTACTTTCTGTAAAAGAAATGGGACATATATATATATATATATATATATATATATATATATATATATATATATACATATATATATATATATATATATATATATATATATATATATATATGGGAACACTTCACATAATCGAATTACTGAAATCTCGAATTTCATATGGTCGAGACGATATGATCGAGATTTCAGTAAATCGAATATGTGTAGTGTTTAAAAATAAGAGTTTACTTATCTTAATACATTGCGTGCACACAGAGGCAAGAATTCTTGTACGCTCTGTGTGTACGTAATGTTTTATTTTTTTTGTGGTGTTGACAGGAAATGAGAAATCTCCCGTTTTGCGCTTCCGCATACAGCCCAAGACGGGAGATTTCCCATTTCCCCACTGTAGCGCGATCTTGGAGTTGGTATATTTAAGTAGGGGGGTGTGAGGAGAAGTTTTTAGTACATAGCAGAGAAAGAAAAATGAAGGTGAGAAGTGGAGGGAATAGTAAATGGGATGGACAATAAACAACAGAAAGAGATAGGAGAGAATGAAAAAGAGTGAAGCAGACTAAAAGCAGAAGAGAAGAAAGGAAAGGGAAAAAGGATAGTGAGTTAATAGAAAGCAAGAGGTGGAGTTAAGTAGTTACGGTTCATTAGGAATTATCAGGAACAGAAAAGTATAGGAGCAGGAGCTGAATATAATCAGATTTAGGTTTATTTAATAGATTAATAATGGCAGAGGAGGAATTTTGCGCAGTTACGCATCCCATTGGAGAGCAGATGATTGAGCAGCGCAGCTTTGAAGTTGTAAGGGCTTTGTTGAAAGCAAATAGAGGAAGTTAGATTATTCCATTTTCTGGTAATGATCCAGGAGTATAATAGTTGGCCTGCAGGTAGTTTAGGTTTATGAACTTAAAGAAGACATCGTTGTTCAGATTACAGAGGCCTAATGAGGTTGGAAAGGGTGAGCAGGGAGCAAAGATCATCTTTACCACACAAAAAATATATTTTGGTGTTCCAAGTATGCAACCAATGTCTTATTCCCCTCTACATTAAGTATACCCGGCAAATGCATTATTTTGTTATTTTGCATTTTCAGTATTACACCACATTCCCATCCCCCAATCCTTAAACTTCTATTTTCATACACCTTTGTAATGTCTATTACATCTCTACACACAATTTTTAAATAGTCTTTAAAATTGTCCCTTTTAATGTCAATTCAAAATTGTATAAATACTCTTTTCTTATCTTCTCTGTTAAATGCCTGCATACCATACAAGTTCTGAGGGTTTTCATTATTTCTCTTTTCATGCTGTTCTAAACATTCCTCCATATACTACACCTCCTCAAAAAGAAATGTCAAAGAAAGTATCTTTGTCAATACAAATAAAAGCTCTTAACTCCCTGGGTTCGATACCCAGTGGTGATATGATGCTGCCTCATATTTCATACCTGTCTAGTTCCTTTTCCATTTTGCTACTTATTCTCACCTGATGCTTTCTTCTTACTTCTGCTTTCTTTGCTTCTCTTCTTTCACCTTCTCTCACTGTTTGTGCATATAATTTCTTCTCCTCCTTCCTTATCTCCTAAACTACTACCTCTTGAATTCTGTCCATTATTTCTCTCCACAACACTGCCTTCTCACTCTTTGATTTGTTCTGTTCAATCAGTTAATTCAAATAAACATCCCGCGCACCCCTCCCCCCACTGACTGAAGGGTTGTAACAATAAATCTGTTGTAGAAGCTAATAAACACTGATTTTGCTGAAACACATCTTTCAAATCCATAACAGTAACCTTGACTCCTTTTTTTTGCCTCTTATCTAACTCTCCTTCTCTTTCTTTCCTCCCTTCTCCATTTTCTTCACACAGCTCCACTTCTGATGCATTATCCACCATATCCAAACTTTTTGCAGTTCGATTAACAGCCTCACTCATCTCTGCAGCTTTAAAAACACAATCTTTTTCCTCCATTTTTACTTTTCTGCTTCCTGCTTCTCCGAGCTAACTTCATGCCCAGACCAGAAGTCAGAAAGCAAAATAAAGAATAGAATCCCCATACACAAAGAGTAGGGGAAGGTTGTCCTGGCCGAATAGCACCTCGGGTCACCCCTGAAAAGAGGTTACGAGCCTAGTAGGGCTAACCTACTCAACAAAAAAGATAAATAAAAAAATAAAAATAAAAAAGGCAGTCTCAATTCACTCTTTATGACACATGGCAATACTTGCAACCATGACACACATGTTCTGCTATGGCTTACCTATTACAAATGCTCACCATCATATTCGGCGCATGTTAGAAGAGACGTGTACCATGTTTTAAGGAATGCAAAACATTTCATTTCAGCTTAATGTCCCTTTGTCTAACACTTTACGTCTCCTTCATGAATGAATTCCATTTATTACTCAGGGGTTTTAAAACTGCATCTGTTTACCAGGCTCCCTTGTTATGCCATGATCTAGTGATTTATATTATGATATGAAAGTGTCTGAAGTCCTTGACTATATTTAAATCTGCAGAGCTATAAAACTGTCTGTCTCCTTGTGCCTGGCTGTCATTGCATAGTTACTGTGTGCATGTCTGCTTTGCATTGTTAAAACCTTCCATAAAGAAGTAGTATTGTGCAATGGCTGGTAAGTTCCGTGCATGTGACATGTTTCTGTTTTTCTGACATTAACATTTTTTGGCTGGCCCACTGGATGGTTACTTCACTTTCAAACAGAGATCTGATTTTCTAGACTTGCATACTACTTTCTACTGCTCAGCAAGGCAGATGACTGACTGACAGCTAAGTGTCTATCAGCCTCTCTGATGCCACTGTTTCCCTTGTGGTGCTACTGTCTGTAGTATATGGTGTATTCTGATGAAGTCTTGTGTATTGTGACACAAAACGCATAAACAATAAATTGTGTTTCCATGAATAGTTTCAGCCTTTTTCAAGTGTTTGTTGTTGTTATCTGTAGCATTTGTTTTCTACACTTTGGTGACTTTAGTTTTGTCAGCCTCACTGCACTGGGACTGATAGCATCAGTGATAGTGATGTAGGTGTTGGCCAGCTCTCATAAATGTATAAGTTAAGCTGGGACAGAACTGTGACTTAAGAAAAAGAGTCAAGCCCAGATTATTGCATTATATTATTCTACATATCAACCTTACATTTTGGCAGATATATGGCTTCTTTGAAAATCATTTCACTGACATGTCAAGTCACTAACTCTGCAATGTAACAAAAAATACAGTGATGGCTTGTGTCACAGTACCAGAATCATATTTTCTGTGTAAATGATTTACTAGAAAGAATACATTCACACTAAGCATCATTAGACTAACCAGATGCAAGCACTGCTCTATACTGTATGTAGAACTGCAAAAAAAATTCAGATTCGTCCTTTCTAGCATTACTAAGATTCATATGTACTGACCATTTTTGCTCACTAGCTCACATGCATTTCACACTGGGATAGTCCACCATAATTTCAAGTAGTATATATATTATAAATTACAAGCAAATTACCACTCAGAGTGCAATGAAAACTTCAGTAACACTGATGACATACAATGAAAAATTCAGTAGCACTACTAACATACAGTAAAAACTCTAGTAGCACTGCTGACATACAATGAAAACTTCAGTAGCACTGCTGATGTACAATGAAAATTTCAGTAGCACTGCTGATGTACAATGAAAATTTCAGTAGCACTGCTGATATACAATGAAAACTTTAGTAGCACTGCTGATGTACAATGAAAACTTCAATACCACCGCTGATGTACAATGAAAACTTCAATAGCACTGCTGAAATACAATGAAAATGTCAGTACCATCGCTAACATACAATGAAAACTTCAGCAACACTTGCTGACATACAATAAAAACTTCAGTAGCACCGCTGATGTACAATGAAAACTTTAGTAGGACTGCTGACATACAATGAAAACTTCATAGCACTGCTAACGTACAATGAAAACTTCAGTACCACCACTGACGTACAAAGAAAACTTCAGTAGCACTGCTGACTTAAAGTGGAAACTTCAGTATATGTCTTGCCACCACACTAATCTGGCCAGAGTAAGAAAAATGTTGACTTTAAGTATTATTGCTTTGGCTTGAAATTGGCTGTGAACTGCACACAATGGACAAGTGCCACTGAGCCACACCTAAAACATAATAACTACAAGATTGTTGCACATTTAGTAGAGCTTACCACAGCCATAGCTTCCCACATTTAGTGGCAGCCTATCACAACTGATAATGTAAGGAGTTGTGAACTGAGGGACTGAATGGGGGAGGCAGAACAGTACTTAGCAAAGTCATAGCTGTATAATGAAATCAAAGTAACCTTGAATAAAGGGCAAAGAGCATGAAACCCTGACATCTCTCTCTTTGTATATATAGATATAGATATAGGTGTGTGTGTATGTGTGTGTATAAATATATAACATATGCCAGCATGATGCAGTGTAGTGATTAAAGCACAGAACTTTGAAAAATGAGATGTACATTTTTATGTTACAGGCATTGTATGGCACAGAGCTGGGCATACATGAATTCAGGTTTGTGAAGCAAAGTCATTAAACTGAACATTAAATTATTTAGTTCTGGGAGCAGCGGCTTGTTTCAAGTAATGAGACTATGCAGCACTCTGATTATAACACTGTTGTTAATACAGGGAAAGCATTTTAAAATGGTAGCACTGTAGTGCAGTGGTGAGAGGAAAGAGCTAGGTGCCAGGAGACTCAAGATTGCGTGATGAGCTGATAACTAACTGATTAGAGATTATAGATAAGAGTCCAAAGTCCAAGGATTATTTCAAAGACATACCTGGGAACAAACAGATCCAGAGTGGAATGGTAATTCACTGAACCCTAGTGATTGTTACAGAACTGAGATATGGAAATGAAGAAACCCAAATTTATAGAAAGGAGACTATCGATGCTTGGTTGTGTGGTGTACCAACACCTGGGAGTCACACATGTATATGAGGGGGTAATATAGAGTAGTAGTCACAGAATAAACTGTCACTTTGAAAGTTTGAATTTCCTTGAAGAAGAAAATTTAGCCAAGTGAGAACAACAACACAATCAACAAAGGATATATAAACAAACACCCAGATAAATAAATACAGAAACCTAGGCTTGCATAATGACATTTAATATGGTTGTAAGATTATGTAGCAGTAAACACAAGTGTATAGTATTTAGTGTCCTTACCGTTGACAGTACAGTGGTTGTGGTGTTACACTAAAGTCAGTGTTAGGGTTCACAATTTCCAAATGAATTGCATATATTCCACCAATATAGATGTCTCCAGCCTTGGAGTATGTTGGACTTTTTAAGTCCCGCAGGTTACAACCTTGATGAGTAGGCAAATCTGTAACTCCACCAGTTATTGAAAAGGTAATCAGTCCAAGCACTTTCAAGTAAACAAAGGGGGTCATTGTTGATGTTCGTGATATCATAAAATTCTGCAAAATATTAACTCAGAGATAGAGAACCTTGTGCATGTTTGATATCACAGACTAAAGAGTGAAAAGAAAAAAATAACTGAATCACAACCTGAGTTAAACAGTACTTGGGTAGTTAACACAAAGTGGCTGTGTTGTTTATGTATCCCCAAAACAGCTCTAACTTTTCCAAAAAGCACATGAAATGTTTCCAAATGTTTTATCAAACATAAAAAAATTGCTTTAGTTATTATTGGCCATAGTTAAACAAGGAGATGAGGAAATGCATCTCTCATAATACTGTTATACCTCTTTGCCAGCTGTAACTGTTTTTATATCTGCGGCCTTCATAACAGGCTTTTCATCTCATTTTATACAGTACTATCCAGGTAGCTGCCATCTTTCTGTTTACACTATTTTTGTGCAGTCTAACAGAAACAGACTAGTGTACCCTGAAAAAAGCTTCTTCAAGGAAGATAATTTAGTGTGGAATTTGAAAAATATTACCCATAGGTTCGGACAGAAATCTCCATAATAATCTACTAAATAAGGTAATTGAAAAATGTTACTCAAAGGTTTCAGGAAGATGATAGCAAAAACTTGGGATACTAATGGTAATGAACTTCAACCACAAAATCAAAATAAAGCAAGAAGGGCTGCATACACACACACACACACACACACACACACACACACACACACACACACACACACACACACACACACACACACACACACATTTTTAGATTTTCAGATGTAAAACAACAGCACTCATATAGCTTAATAAGTTAACATTTTATTTAAAAATAAACGAGACAAAATGTTCTGACATTTGATCCATCTTCATTGTAAAAAAACACTTTATACATGCACATGAAAGTACTCATGAGTTTTACTTAGTCTTAGGGTATAACCAATAAGTACCTGTAACCATTAGCAGTATTTTCAAAGTCTACAACTGTGATAAAGTTAATGCTAAATTTAAGCTTTAGTTAAAAGTTGAGCAGTGTTTTAATTCACAAACAGGTCACTGCTGTTAAAATAGTAAGATTCAGAGTACTAAAGGTTCAGATATTGGATTCAGAGTTTACTTCAGAGGTTTGTCCATTTGAAGACAGTGGCTTAAACAGTGGCTGAACCCTTCTGAGTAGTTTTACTCACATGGCATACGAGAGATCAGCAGGTCTTTCACATTAAGAGCTGTGTTCTCCCTTCCCTAATAAGAATACACGAAAACCAAATCTTTGCTCTTCATATTTTTGTCTTCTGCTCTCTCTTTTGCTGTCTCCATTATATAATACAATATACTATAATATAATATAATATAATATAATATAATATAACGTAATATAATATAATCAGACTTTGTGATGCTGCAGTTCATCTTATAAAAAGGCTACTGTGTCACAATAGAAAATGATAACCTATGGTATGGAACCAGCTAAAATATCACATTTTAATGTGGACACAGTGCTCATTAATGGATAAAACATCATATTACATTTGCTACGGACTGTAAGACAAACTCTTACGTTCTTTAAAGCTTGCTCCAAGGCGCAAGAGTAAAATGTGATGCATGCACCATCTGTACATAATACTGGTTAGATTATTCAGTATTATGATGATAGGTAGATGTCATGCATCTTTTGTGGTTTATTCAGCTAGTACTGGGCATGCAATTTCCACTCAGACATATATGCCTTATATCACAACCACAGTAACAATTCTCATGAAAACCACAAACAAGGCATTTGAAAAGTGGAAGAAAAATAATGATACATCTGATATCAGTCCTTCCAAGATCTCAAAAGAGCTTACAAAACAAATTCTAAAGAAGATAAACTGACATTTCCTAAATCTAAATAAATTCAAATGACTTCTCAACCAATACATTTCTGACAAAATGTACAAGACATAGCTTGTTTTGATGGGAATAGTTTGAGCAGGGCCTAACAAGGAGTAAAACTGATGTATCAGCAGGGCTTCCAGCTAATTCAACTCATCTTAAACCTCCTGACATCTCCAACTGCAGTGCCTCATATATGCAGAACTCTAATAATCTAACATAGCTCAGTCTGTCTCCCAATCACTATGAAAACACATAATAACCCTTCTGTTTCCAAACTGTATCTAGCAAGACTGGCAGACTGCTACTGGAAAAAGTTTACAAGGAAAGCAAATCCAAAGCACATGGTGCTCAGCATGCTTTTCTAAAATGGTGGAAATCCAAAGCACACAGTGCTCTGCGTACCCTTCTAAAATAGTGGCCCTCATTAAAAAAAACACTGGATCATATTTTCAAATTCTCCCTTACCAAAGGAACTGTTTCTCTCAAAGTCAAGCAATTTAATTATATCCATCTTTAAAAAAAACATCATGTAGTGCTCCAGAAGTGATTACATACCTACACCTATACTCTGCCTAGTTGCCAAGATTATTTTGAGAAAATTACTTACCAAGAAGTACATCATTTTAGTGGCTTCCCCAACATGATTTTAGGACAGGCCATATCGGTATGATACCCAGTTATACAGTAACAGATTTTTAATAAGTGTAGAAAGGCTGTGAAACAGTTAGCCCTTTCATAGACTTGATGCACATCTTTTGAGGCGTATATCACCAATGCCTCCCAAACAAACCAGAAACAGTTATTTAGCACAAATACCATGTAGTCAATCATATCCTTTCTAAGCCAAAGGTCATTCATGTTTCAGGCAGCACACCAAACCTCAGTCAGGATACCATCTTTGTAGCAGCACCACAGGGTTTCATCCTAGGACCTATTTTCTTGTATCTTTTTGCAAATACCATAACCCCTAGAATGGGTATGTTGGCTACAACACTCTAGCATGCGGTATTATTCCTCCTAGGACAGGTCCTTTATCAGACTTCATTCAAAAAATGACTCCAAGAAATGATTTTGCCAATATCTGTCAGTGTTTTCTAATCAACAGATTTTAACTTAATAGCTCAAAAGCTATCTCTGTGTTTTTGGTACAACACAGAAGCTCGAAAATGGAAGGTACTAATAGCGACTAATAAACAAAAGCAAGTACCAGGTACCCAGCGTCGGTGAAAGCGTTTATTTGAACAGCAAGACAGTAAGGCAGCAGTAAACAATCCAATACTTAGTTCACTACGTCAATCCACGTTTCGTCAGTAACTTCCTCAGCATAAAAACAGTATGAAATTACAAAATAGCATTTAAATACATGCACCTGGTTTAAATAAACCAATACAATCTAACATCCTTGCATACATTAATTAAAACCATTCACGTCACGTCCCACACAAATAGCAACTGCAAAACCACTCTGAATAAAATGTGTTAATTTAAATAAATAGGAGCATGTATTTAAATGCTATTTTGTAATTTCATACTGTTTTTATGCTGAGGAAGTTACTGACGAAACGTGGATTGACTTAGTGAACTACGTATTGGATTGTTTACTGCTGCCTTACTGTCTTGCTGTTCAAATAAACGCTTTCACCGACGCTGGGTACCTGGTACTTGCTTTTGTTTACAACACAGAAGCTACAAAAGAGTCCCCCCTTTACCTATAAGAAATGCTGAAAATGTACATATAGAGCAAGTTATGCAAAAGAGGTACCTAGAATTTAATATGAATTTGAATGTCTCCTTCAAAAAAAGTCAGTACCCAACATACAGCCTCCTATACCATAACCATTCACCTTAAATCATATTCTTTTCTGGTCAATCATGTTGATTAGATATTTTAAATTCTATTCAGTGATGTAACTTATAAATCATAGGTAGCCTTACATTTTTTTATTTGAAGCACATAACTTTCATTGTCATTTTATTTTGCAGGGAATGCTCTCTTTTGCTTACTCTCACACACATGTACCTGCTGAAGGGAAATGGATGTTCCATTCTGGTCAGTGATATGGAATTAATATTTTAAATTCTGTTCGCTCATATAAACTATAAATTCTGTGTATCCTAATAACATATGTTATTTAATGACACATCATTTTCATTGTCACAGTTTTCTTATCAGTATTTATGTAAATAGTGTCTTGTGCATGTATTATTTCTTCCAAACAATTATTTTTGTAAATGAATCGCAGATTAAGGACTCTTATCCAGCTGGCCAAATTGTATAGATTCATTTAAGCTTAGCACCTAATGTATAACTATAGATTAGAATCAGTCACCTTCAGTGACTGTCTAGTATTTGTCTTTCTCATATAATCTTGTGTTAGTGCCTCTCAGAATATATTATTTTTTATAGTTGATATTTTACCTTACTGCTAGTCCTTGGCTAGCAAACATAAAATAAAATAAAACAAAATAAAATAAAATATTGGAGCAAAGCATTTCTAGTGGGTTTCTGATTCTAACTTTTTTTCATAAATTTATGTATTGTGGTATGCATCTGGTGATTCAGTGTAGAGGGAAATGCTCTTGTCTGCAACATCAAAACAGGAGGACACTTACCTAGACATTACCCCATCTGTAAACCACTTTTTTAGAACTATGGTCCCACAAATTACTAAGCATTTTATAGCTCGTAGCTGTTTTTACAGGTGTTTCCTCATAGGTAAATGCAACAGTCGTTATACCTAATCTTTCCTTCTTGCTAATTAAAAGTAATAACATGAATTTATGTTACAAAGCAGACAGAATTACTGTCATTCAGTAAATATCAGACTATCATAATAACAGAATTGTGTATTTTCCACTTTTGGTCAGCGAGTGACATGGCACTGTTGTTAGTAGAAATACTGTATTAGAAGATAACAAGTATTGTGTAACGCATCAGTTTAACTGCACATAATATTAACTTCAGCAAAAGAATTGTCTTGGGTAATCATGGTACATGATGTCTCTTAAATTATGTTCAAAATATCACAAATATATTTCTCTTCTCTTTTTTTCCTTTCTGTGTCATTATTTTCCAAGATCGTAGTACTTTGCAACTAATTTCCCAAAGGTCTTTATAAGATTTCAGATTCAGTGAGCCCATAAGAAAGGCATTTCCGAGATATAAACAATATGTAAATAAATTTTCATATTAAATTTACCTTAATTTTCATTTTCATTTCTTTGCTAGATATTGCTTTATGGATCACTTGATGCTATTATCTTTAATTAAGGTGCATTTCCTCCACAATCCATTTAGTAGCTTATTATGTTTATAATCAGTTTTGTCTCCAAATATATTAATTTTTATATTTGATGCCATTTTACCTTATTGTTTTTGACATTGTTTAAAACTCACAGTTTTTGTGCTGTGTTTTGGGCTACAATGGAGACCACTGGACACCACATAAATGCTGGTCAAAAACAGAAGTACTGTGGTTTAATGAGCAGACACAGTTGTTTGCTGCTGTGTAGCTATAACTGTATTTTCCCCTGAGCATTCTAGTGTTATTATTACTTAAAAAAAAATATTTGGACCAGTAGCTTGATAGAGAAAGGCAGACAGACATATAACTAGATGGGTGACTACTGGATTACTAAAGTTTCAAAATTTCGAAAATCATATGGCTGAGACCATATGATCAAACCACCGGATTCAGTAATCTTTCGTGCAGGACTAACTTAGTCCTGCATGGAAGCACCCGTGTAGGAGGAGGATGGCAACGCACCATGCATATTAATGAAGGCATGCCGCCTGACCTCCTAGGCTTACATGGAGTGTGTACGAGTGCAGGGGGCATGTCTGAGAGCAAAGCTCTCAGAATAAACATGCCCCTGCAATGTAGAAAAGCAGCAAATGTTAAGAGATGAGCGAGATCGCTCATAGATGTCTGCATAGCCCCACCAACAGTTCCCCATGTGTACAACAGCAACAATATTGAAAAAGTAAATAAAGAAACCCTTTTATTTTTTTTTTTAAACACCGATTAACGCTAACTGTAGGTGCACGTGTATGCCCTTTGCTTAGCTATGGTTAAAGCAGCTTAAAAGGCTGAAGAGGATAACAAGGAAGATATACACAATGAAGCAACACAGCAATAGTGTAGTGGGCAGAGCAGGCATTCCTGGTTTGAATCCCACTACAGCACATTCCATTTTCCATGTGAAATCTGTATATGAACATTTTTTTGCTGTATAACCTACTAAATAACATTTAAATGTGAACTGGAGTACTGCATTAAATGCACATGTGAAGTGTCAGTGTCATAATGAATAAGGCACAAATAAGCAGTAGTAAGCACATATAAACACTAGTACATGTGTTTAAGTGTGTTTGTGTGGGGGGTAAGCATTGCCTACACAGATTAAGCAATGTAGAAGCTAACTGAGTGTAATAGACTGTAACCGGAGGTTAGCATTGCTTAGCTCCATGCAAACGTGCACACACCTGCTTACAACTGCTTTAAAGTGCCTTAATCACTCTATTCCCAATGGCCCATGTTCTGCCCAGCAACAAAATAAACAGCTTTTGCAAGGCTCAAACTCAGGGATCTGTACACTATAGTCACAGTAGTTAATCAGTAAACTATCATAGCATTACTTATGAGTGAGGTTTCAGCAAACAAATCCTCACCATAGGAAATTCAAACGAAATGTGAACTGAATTTATGCACAGTGAGATGTTGTACAACCTGCTACATAACATAAATATGTGAACTGGAGTACTGCAGTAAGGCCAGATGTGAGGCTTTATTTTAAGAAAGTGTTGAAGTCCCCAGGACCCCATACAGTGTACGTACACATAAATCACAGATACCAGACACAGATATAACATGTAACAAATTATAAATCAATGTCAAAAGGACACTATAATGCTAATTACATATTAAGCAATGCTAAGCATTGCACAGGTTGGCTTATGTGGTGTAAGCAATGTGTAGGCTGGCTAATTCAATCTGCTCAGTGGCATGCCCCTATAAGCAATGCCAACATTAGGTAAGCAGGTGTGCCCATAGCTTAGCCTTTTTAAAACCGTCCAATCACGGGAAAGTGTGGGAAATCGGGTGTATTTAAACCCCACAGGTGCCAATAATCCCCATAACTGGTTGCAGCTCCCTATTGTAGGCAGAATGGCTGGAGTAGGTAAAGGCACTCGATTCAGAGCACAGAGCTGGGGCATTAATGAGTCAAAATACATGGTGTGGCTCCTGGTAAAACACCATGAGCAGAGACTCCTGCAGGGTCATTACCAGGGCTCCCAGTATAAAGTGGAGGCCTGGGACAGTCTTGCCCATGACCTCACTAATGCCACAGGTATCCCCCGGACTGGTGAGCAGGTCAGGCATCGCCATGCTGACCTGAAGCAGTGTAGGGGAATCTACTGGAACAGTGGATCCAGGAGTGCAGGCAGATGGCTGATGCCCCAGTACTGAGCAAGTACCCATTCCACTAAGTATATAATAATTGCCTAGGTTGTGTATACTATGGATAGGTATGGCTAAATGTCACTGTATTTCTCTGACAGCTGCAGATGAACGGGCTGTGAATCAGCAAGCCCATGCTGTTAGGCTGCAAAGGCTGCGTCGCAAGGCAGGTTAGTAATAATCTTGCATGAACTGTCATATCCTGTGAATAAAGGTATAACCCCTGGAGTGCTTGTACATACTCTGATCTAATATGTTGTAGGGTTGCATGCTATAAATAGTACTGTAGTAATAAGCAGTGTTACCCACACTGTGGTACACAGATAAAATGTGTAGGAAGTTCTGTATAACAAGAGGTTAGTCATATTGTACAACTGAGGAAGACTTAGAGAGAAAACATTTGAAAGCTCTACACCAATTCCCTCATAGCACATTGTACTGTGATGTTAACTGTTTTACCACATGCAGCAGGGATTGAATCCCAGGAGTGGTAGTAAGTTATATACATAAGTTATATACATAATCATACCCCACAGCTGTACAGACTTTGTGAGAATGTTCAGAAAGAAAGCTGTATGCATAACTAGACCCAACAACTGTACAGAGTTTGCTAGAATGATCAGATAGTAAGCTGTAAGCATAGTCATAACCATCAACTGTACAGACTGTGTCAGAATGTTAAGATAGTAAGCTGTATGCATAATTAGATAGACCCAACAACTGTACAGATTTTGCTAGAATGTACAGATAGTAAGCTGTAAGCATAATCATAACTATCAACTGTACAGACTGTGTCAGAATGTTCATATAGTAAGTTGTATGCATATTAATACCCCTCAACTGTTCTGATCTGCCCAGCATGTGCAGATAAATGGCCCAAATCTGCTGCCTGGTAACCTATTCCCCTGAGAAATTAGTGTGATGAGCCAAGAAATGTAGGTAGCCTGTGATGACATATAACTGATAGTCAAACCTGTACATAGTCAGAGAATGCATATGAAAACAAACCTGTCATTGTAGCATCACACCCAAGGTGTATGAGAGTAATTCTCATTATATGTCACATTAACACCTGCATCCTGTCAAGCCTCAACCAGAGTGTGTGCAATAACGGATTGAGGGGTATGTGTATAACATCAACATGGAATCTGGGAGTATGTGTAGAAATTGTCAAGTAGTGTTAACAAAGATCTTCTCAACAGCTATAACAGGTAAAAGGTGTACACTATACGTAAGACACAGTCCAGGTATATACTAATCTACAAACTTACCATTGTACAAAGTAAGGCTAATGGGTAGTGTAATAATACATGTAAGGAACATATCACTGCAGTGACTAAGAAAGTTGTGAAAACTACAGGGATATATCAGTTGTTAACTGAAGTCTCCCTCTTGCCCCCATCATATGTGCAGCAATAACCCAATTATACACCTCAATGGGTATGTTTACTCTCCAAATTTATGTTGGGACATATGTCCTATTGGTTTATAAATATCCACATTTGGTTCTATGCATGTGCCATGTTAAAATACATCCATATTGGTGGTCTGTTGCCATCAATAAAACCTGCATGCTGTTGTAATGGCCACTGCTGTTCCATATATGCATGTGTTCTGCTCGCTATGCAACTGGTTTAAATTTGGTGTCTTGGGTTAATGGGCATACCTATGCATGCTGTTATAACTAACCCTGAATGCTGTTGACTATTACTAACCCATATCTGTCTGTAAACTGCAACACCATAGCTATTATGGGAAGGCCGGTCCCAGCGGACCCACCTGTCCTAGCTCAGCTGGACATGACACCAGGCACCAGCACATCTGGGGCCCAGCCTGGGACCTCCTCCGTAGGCCCTGCACCACCTTCAGGTGGAACCGCCGCAGGGGATGGGGCTCGCCCCCTCCCTGGGAGCGGGAGTGGAGAGGAACCAGTCACCCATCATCAGGTCCTGTCTGTGGTGTGTAGGGAGATTAATAGGGCATTCTGAGACTAGCTACACCAGCTTGAGGGCTGAGTGGCATAATTAGAGGGTGAGCCTGCCCATCCTACCCAGCCCCCAGCACGGCCACCTTTGGGGTCGTGAAGGTGCAGTGGTGACTGCCCATGGGTAGGGACCTCAATCCCAGTGTTTCCATTTGGGGGCTCATGGGCTTGCGACTTCCAAACACCCCTCCCAGTCCAAGGTGTTCACCCCCCACATCTGTCATATACCGCCCCATGTATGCATCTTGTCTGTCTTGTCTGTTAACCTACCCAACCTACCTCCCCAGATATAACTACTACCCCTCCCCAACATCCCACTCTCACCTGAAAAAAGCAATCTGTTCCCACAAAAAAATCTTGGCCCATACATAGCTGTCCATTTCGCACACATGTCCACTGGACACATGTAATCTGGTCTAATTGGCATCACAATGAATTTATGTTGTCCTCACCACTCTCCCAGGAGTTTGAGCATCCAAATCTACCTCCAAATTCAATGTATATGCACAGCTGTTGCTGTAGAAGAAATGGGCAGCTATGGACCTTCCCTATACCCTTCCTGCACATCCCTAGCTATTTTCCCTACTGTCTTACCCTCTTTGTGCCCCTTTTTCACCACTTTCCTATCAACCCTTTTTTCTTTTCTTTTAAAGAAATTAGTGTGGGGGTAAGCGGCAGCAAGCACTTTTAAGCAGCAGTAAGTGGGTTTAAGCATGTTTGCACAAGAGTAAGCACTGTCTACACAGGTTAAGCAATATAGAAGCTAAATAAGTGTAAGACACTGTAACCGGAAGCTAACATTGCTTAGCTCTGCACAAACCCACACAAACCCATGTACAACTGCTTTAAAATGCCTTAATCACTCTGTATCCAATGGGCCATGTTCTGCCCAGCAACAAAATAAACAGCTCCTGCAAGGCCCGAACCCAGGACCCTGCACACCATAGACAAAGTGATGTACCACTAAGCCATCAAGATACAAACGAATCTGATGTTTTCAGAAACATATTATCCAGTCCAATCATGCAACAGTACAGAGAATGTATACCAACATCTAGATGTATGTGTGTGTAAATATATTACTATCTAAACAGATACAACATATCTATATATGTAGATATATATATATATATATATATATATATATATATATATATATATATATATATATTTCTAAAACTATATACATATATATTAATATATATGAACATATATACATGCAAATGTCTACATCTACACATATATGTGTCTACACCTATATGTCTACATATACACAACAAGTTACATATGTGTACGCAGATATAGATCTATGTAGGTATATACAAACATACACACACATATATATATATATATATATATATATATATATATATATATATATAGGTATATATGGCCATACATCTGTAGATAGCAATGGCAGATTAACAAAAACACATATGTTTACATGCACCCTTAATGGGGTTGAGAGGCTCCACACACTATACATCTTGCACGAATAGGCATCCCCCCCACAGCCAAACACATCTGCCCTGCAATACACTACCAAGTGTCGCAGATCCCATAACCAGGACCTGACATGACATTGGCACACAATGTTAACAGTACTACATCCCACCTGTATGATGTCAGGCTGGTATTGGTAACATTTCATGCAGTACAGTCTGCCTCCCATAGGAAATGTAAAATGTGGAAGCCATCAACATGGGCCACCCATACAAATGACAATTGTTGCCTGCAACATATACCCACAAAGAGGTCATAGGAAAAACACCACACACAGGTTTGCAGAAATGGAAAACCTTTAATTGTGTACTATTACAGTTTTGTATGCCATGTCATATAGCTGTTCAGACACTGACATCCACATAAACAGAGTAATGCAACTGTGAAACAGTTACACTAATACAGTAGTCTGGAAAGGTTAACAGCTGTTGCTGTCCAGGCCAATCCTTTCAAATTGTACAATAGTGAAGTTAGACTTGGCCACAGGATACCAAACAATCAACAGTATGTAATACAGGTGTATAGTTCAGCAGCCTCTATCCACACTCTGTACAAAATCATTAGGTGGTAAAGACGTCTTGTGACCAAATGGGTTGTAACTGTTACATAACAAGGCATAACTGGCACTATCATGAGCACACTTACAAACAGAACCGTCTGTATGGCAGTAGGCAGTAGGCTTGCATTAACCCAATTAATGTAAGTAATCTAAATATAGGTGGCATATAAGGTACTTTACATCCAGATACCTTACGGCAGCTCACCCCTGATACCCCCACATTTTGTTACAGCCTAGTTCATTTATGGTGCCCCCCCCCTTAGACTCAATAATACAGGGCCATATACCACTGTTACATACACTGGCCTCTGGAGTGCATAGGGCATACATATTGTGTAGGTGACAGCCACACATATATGGCCCCAGCCCCACTGTATGTGTGGAGGATACAACAGCAGTGGACTGATGCCAGCAATGGCAGTGTGATACACTCACAGCCCACTACAGAACAACCCCCAACAGTATGTCATATGTGCAAAGCTTGGTATGTAGGTGGAGGACAGAGGCTGGAACACAGGCACATATGTGGACAACTGTTGCCATACACTAAGCAGGTTGCTGGTGTTACAGGATAGTCTGCAACATACCCTTAGTCAGGGAATTGAGGTTAGAAACAGAAATGGATGTAGCCATGTACTGATATCACTCAGCACACACTGCCAGTGTAATATCTGACACAGGACCTGTGTGGTGGATAGACAAAACATGATAGGCAAGCAAGAGGAGAGTCCCACAGTTGTGAGCTATGCAGACAGACTGCATTCCAAGGTAAAGTAGTATGTACACACACACCCTGTAACACCAGTACTATACAAAGCATAACACAACTCTACTTACACTTGGTCTGTAGTTCCTGAACCTCCTATAAATATGTGACTGCCCTGAGTGTGCAGGTTGCTACCTGCTGTCTGTTACACTGATGCCCACACACAGGAAGGATGTACATCACACAGGAAATGTAAAGGGACCATGTCCACATGATGTAGGGATTTATAGTTGGTGGCTGCCATGACAGTGGTAACTGAAAGTACTATACAAGTGTTCTCATATATATATATGGCTATCTGGATAATTATATGTACATATATTTCCACCATATATCCTGGACATGGAGTGTAGCCCTACACCAGCCCCTATAGTCCCAAAGTCATAGCACAAGGGGATGTCAGGTATGTATAGCAGGTATATTAGTAGATTACTGCTACTGTCATTGTGATTGTCTTCACAGACATGGTGTGTGTGGGAGGTTACATCTGCTTATAACATGTGTGCCATTGGCTACTGACAGACATCGTAAGGACATCATAGTAAAGTACTACTGCTAGAATGTAATGCCCCTGTGGACTGAAGCAGAGATATTGTCCAATATATGTGGACATTCTGACACACTCTGTACAGTCCAGAGATATACACATAACCCCATAGTGCAAAACATGTGTACCATGCCTGACAATATGGATGTAGACAGCCACGTAGATGGGTACAACACATAATGACTGGTATACATTTGCCATCATAGGTTATGCATTCACACACCCCTGTCTGGCCTGACACATAATAACCACTGGTACAGGGGTACCATGGCCACATACTACCCACTAGATATTGACATACATCTGTGCATCATCCCACTGCTCTGTCTGACATACATGACATTTAAGGGAAGCCCGGCAGCAGTACATCTGGCAAGTATCTTCACATGACATCTCACTGGCTAAGTACACTAAGCTGCTAGGCATGTAACAATGCACTGTGCAGGCTACAGGCAGACTGGCTCAACACTGGCCTACATCTCCTATGGGGGAGTATACATGTACCTGCACATATAGTAGGCTCTACAGGAATGTCACAGCACAGGGTAAGATACACCTGTGTGACAGTGCATAACCACAACCAATGTGAACACAGCCACAGCCACATATGTTAAGCTAGCATAATATTACAGTATATGGACTATCTGTTCAACACCATCCTCATATGTGCCACTCACAGACTGACCCTACATATACTGGGCTACTTCACAGTTTGGTCTGATGGTTGTCTGTGGTATGGGACATGTGTGTGTATGGCCCTACATAGATGTACACCAATACGGTACCATACAGTGGTGCAGCATATAACATCAGATAGGATGGGAACTAGAACAATGACATCTACCATGGTCTGTACACAGGCTAACATACATATTAACAATACACACACTGTCAACATTCACCAGAAGTACACAGATCTCAGTACTGTACAAACATCCACAGAATGTCCAGGTTATGTCATCAAATATAACCCCTACTGTACATAACATGTGTAGCAGTCTGATATATCACTGGCTTGTTATCAGATATGATGACACTATTTATGGTGTACAGCACATATGCACCACTTCATGCACGACGTATGTACACAGGCTGACAGAGTTCTGGCGGGAAGCACATACACAGGGCCAATAATGACATGTTGCTGTGATAACCTCATTCATTTACTGTTGTAAGAGGGTCTGTTGCAACATATGCCCTATGAGGGATAAGAAGTCAGTAACCGTCATGGTTTTCACCGTCAACAGACTGCAATCCTCACACTACCTTCTGCAGTCCACAGACAGCTGCTCCGTTGGTAACACATGAAACCAAAGGCACAACAGACTGCCCTGTCTGCAGATGACCCTGCAGATGGGGATTCCTCATAAACATGGAACTGATATGGCAGGTGTTGAGACATGTAGGACAGTCGTATCCACACACACTGTTAAACCAACATTACTCCATATGCAGTATAGCAGTACTTACAGTCTGTAGTCAAGTCAGGCACATCCCCCTCCTGTCTGTTGCCCTGTTTCCACAGTTTATATTGTTAGAGGTAAATCACCAATCCATCTGAGATGCTGTTTGTCAAACAACAGATCTAGTTCCTGCTCGCAGTGAATGAAAAGAGCCAACACCAACATGATGTTCCTAGATATTGGAGTGTGTTTCCATGCAATTGGCTATGGGAATGTTAACACAGCTATACCAAATGCAACCAACTAGGGGAGGGCTGCAATTCATGCAGAAGCCATCAGCTGATCGTGAGCATCACTTAAAATGCACATGCTGCTGCCAAGCAAAGCAGGTGTAGGTCTCCACATCCACCAGAGAGGGAGTGGGAGAGGCAGACAGAGGCAAAGACAAGTCAGGGAATGGTGGGAGAGTAAAACCTAAGCAGGTTTGTGTCACACACCTACTAGCACAGGGTATCAAACCCCTGATGACTATGTAGTGCTATCACAGTTCTATGTAGTAATTGGATGCACCACATGAGTTTCCTGTTGTGGAGCCCTCAGAAAATATATGTGATGTTGACTGACATCTGCAACAGGGATACGGTAGCTATACTGTAGGTGATGTACACGTGCCTGTCTGCATGAGCAGGTGCCAGCATCAACACAGTCACACTCTCACAGGGACGCACGCACATTGACACACTTGTCAGGGCCAGCATTACAACTCATCAGTAGTGGGATTGCCACAACACATCACTGTGCAGGTATCACATGCACCACATGGGGCATATGGGGGTTGTATGGGCAAACAGTATGGGGAGGTATCTGACATCAGACAGCATGCTTCAGTATTCCCATAGGGGTTGTAGGGAGTGTGGATGTGAACATACGCACCATACAACTCACACACAAACACACAGGGTGCCAGTATTGACATGCATGGGTGCATGTCTGCATGGGTGTGTGGTGGTAGACTGTGCCAGACAGCTGTACAAGGCTAGCCGATGGGTATATCTTGGCATCAGGTGACATGATGATGGTCTACATTGTGCTTCAGGGCTGTGGTGTCTGCATTTGCCCACACAGGTGGGTATTGTATCCCCCATCCAGTCACCTGGGTGACTATTGTGTGTGGCCAATGCTGTGCATCGCTTGCCATGTATGTGTTCCTTAGTCCATGACATGGATGGTGTCTGGGATGTGCACACCTCCCACATGCATGTACAGTGACATGTAGAATTGTACCTGGGGTGTCTGGCCCATGTTGTGAGCACAGATTATCATCAGATGTGCCAGTCTTGCCCACCTGTGGCGGGAACTGGTAATGGGCAGCAGGTTTACCCTGCACCTAAATTGATAGCATGCTAATGGCATTCCCTGGTGTCAGTGGCATCTGTCAATACAGAGCATGTGGTCAGGCATAGTATGTCCTTTGTGGGTCACATGTGATGGCACCACAGGTGCTTTAGGTGTCCATTGAGGAACATGGGGAAGGTGCACTGTCTGCATGTACGTGCATATTGGGCAGATGGACAGGGTGCCATGACCTCTGTAGCCCACAGCTATCACCCCATAGTTACTATCAGTGGCCAATATACAGTGTACTACCCACATATTGGCTGTTGCCTAGGTGTGTGTGTGTGTGTGTGTGTGTGTGTGTGTGTGTGTGTGTGTGTGTGTGTGTGTGTGTGTGTATGAGACATGGGTTGAGAGTGTGCTCTGGGTAATACTGGGGTTGCTTACTGTGATTGCCTGGCCTTGCTGTCACATGTATGGGTATGGCTTTGCACCCCAGCCTCTCAGCTATTTCACATCTGTTATCCCTGTACTGTGGACATTGTGATATATAGTAGGGCCACCTCTCACAGGATACATGTTACAAACACACACACAGACACACACACACACACACACACACACACACACACACACACACACACACACACACACACACACACCTGTCATGTCTGGGAGTAAAACCCCTACCTAACTAGCTTATTACACTACAGCACTATACAGTTAGAGTACACGCCGTGGAGATTACTGGAGTATTCCTTCCTCAAAGGTGTATATCACATTGGATGACATCAGCAGGATTGCCAAAGTAGGACATTCAAATTGTAGTGAGTGTGACTAGCCTAAAATGCATTGCTTTCTACACAGACAGTGACACACACACAAAGCATCCACAACTGACATGTGTGGGTATAGAACCCCTAACAGAGGTCTAAACCACATTACATCATGGATCTGTCATAGGACGCACCACAGGGATTACTAGAGAACTCCTTCCCCAAAGGTGTATTTCACAATGAATGACATCAGCAGGATTGCCAAAGTAGGCTATTTGAAATGTACTAAGTGTGACTAGCCTATAATGCATTGCTCCATACGCAGACAGTGAAACACACACAAAACATCTAGAACTGCCATGGGTGGGGATGGAACTCTAACATAGTTCTATAGCAGTACGCAGTTACAGAAATCACTGGGCTACAACCTTCCCAGAGGTGTATTTCTAGGTGGGTGACATCAGCAGCCTTGCCAAAGTTGAGTATATGAATTGTAAGGAGTGTGAGTACCCTAACAAGCATTGCTCTCTACACAGCCAGACATGCACACAAACGCAGTTGTCAAGTCTGAGGTTAGAACTCCTATCTAACTACTTTATCACACTACAGCAGTACGCAGTTACAGGAAATGCTACAGAGATTACTGGGCTAGAACCTTCCTAGAGGTATATCTCTAGGTGGGTGGCATCAGCAGCCTTGCCAAAGTTGATATATGAATTGTAAGGAGTGTGAGTACCTTAAAAGCATTGCTGTCTACAAAGTCAGAAACAGACACCCACACAGACACACACATACAGTTGCTAAGTTTGTGGTTAGAACTCCTATCGAGGTAGATTATTATACTACAGCAGTATACAGTTACAGGACATGCTACGGAGATTACTGGGCTACAACCTTCCCAGAGGTGTAATTCTAGGTGGGTGACATCAGCAGCCTTGCAAAGTGGAGTATATGAATTGTAAGGAGTGTGAGTACCCTAAAAAGCATTGCTCTTGACAGAGTCAGAGACAGACACGTACACAAACACACACACAGTTGCCATGTCTGAAGTTAGAACTCCTATCTAAGTACTTTATCACACTACAGCAGTATGCAGTTACAAGATGCACTATGGAGATTATTGGGCTACAGCCTTCCCAGAGGTGTATTTCTAGGTGGGTGATGTCAGCAGTCTTGCCAAAGTTGTGTATATGAATTGTAAGTAGTGTAAGTACCCTAAAAAGCATTGCTCTCTAAACAGTTGGAGACAGACAGACACACATTCACCGGGTCAGGGGTTAGAACACCTAGCTAACTAGTTTATCACACTACAGCAGTACGCAGTTTTGGGACATGCCACCGAGATTACTGGGCTACAACTCTCCCAAAGGTGTATTTCACATTGGATGACCTCAGAAGGCTTGTTATAGTAGGGCTATAGGGAGGGCGGTGTGTGAATGGGCCATGAGCCATTCATCTAGGGGTTGACACGCCACATGCGGGCACACACTGGGGTCATATGTCACACGTATGTGTATACAGCTGCTAGATGACTACTTCCATGTACAGTCATGTTGCACAGCTGGCACGTGCACCACATAGTCTGTGATGCTGACAGATACTGGTGGCTAGTATCTGCAGTGAGTGACATCTGCCCCTCATGTGTTTGGGGCCCTTTGGCTGTGTGCTGGGTGGGACAGGCCTGTATGGCTCCTTGTCACAGTCACCCTCTTCCACACATCTATGTACGTCTACCTTTGGCTTATTATAGTGTGTTGTCCTGACATATATGTCTGTATTCCTATCCACTGTGTGTGCAAGGTATGAGTGGTGCATACTGACGAGTGTCTGCACTAACAACTGCCAGATATGTCTGGGCCATTGGTGTTTGCAGTCACGGAGTTCATGTAAGTGTGTGAGCATGCCCAGTATGGCCATCTGTATTGACTGTGGATTGTGTCCAGGTAGTTTGTGCTGCAGTGCTGATTTGTGTTGTACACCGACAGGTAGCATGCTGTCTCTGCAGGGTATCCATCGATCATTTGGCTTTGACTGTTACTACATTTCTGCATAACAGGGGGGCACACCTGACTGTTCCTACATTTCTACAGAGGAGTGGGGGGCACACCTGACTGTTATTACATTACTATGTAGGATGGGGGGCACACCTGACTATTTTTATATTTCTACACAGGATTGGGGGGGCACACCTGACTGTTACTATATTATCATGTAGGATGGGGGGAGGGCACACCTGACTATTCCCTTTTACACAGGACTGGGGGGGCACGCCTGACCTTACTATATGTCTACGTAGGATGGGGGGCCACACCTGACACCTGTACACATTTGCTAGGACTATACTGGTATGTCGGTTACTCCATTTCAGTCTGTAGTCTTACCTATCCTGCTGGCTAGGGGCATACCAGTGTACTACGGTTCTTAGCTTTTAATTACCTACATATTAGTTTCTGACTTCCTAGCCTTCACAACTGACATCCCACTGCCTGGCCTGCTGCAGTTTGTCTGTGTAGGCCTGGGGGTGTTACCCATAGGCCTCATTCAGAGGCCATAGTATAACATTTGTTTGTGTTTGTCTATACCTGTCCTGCTGGCTGTGACTGTTGTTGGGTATGTGACCCCCCCCCCGACTGGCATGTGTGAGTCACTTACCTTGTGGGTATCCCAGGATTGAGGGTGGTGCTGCAGGGCTGCCTATGTCGATTGCACGTAGTACACTCCCTACACATGGTTAAGCACAGGTAGTATAATGTTTGGCATCCCTTTTACTGTATGTGAGAGTCAGAGAGAGGTGTTATTCCCTGGGTCCCTCCCATGTCAATGTATATGCTATGTGTTGCCTCTTTGCCAAGGCCAGGGCATAACGGGCATGCCTCCTTCTGCCTACTGGGGCAGGCTCAGGTTTTTCCTCTTCCGAGTCACTCTGTGCCTGTGCAGGCCTTGGCAATGGTGGGGGACTGTGTGGCTCTACTCTATGCTGTTTCTGCTGCAGCTGTTTCCACAGGATCATATTGTGTAGCATGACACATACAAGGACAATTTGGGTACATGTAGTTGGTGAGTACTGCAAGGCTCCACCAGATGTGTCTGGGCACCAGAACTGTGACTTGAGCATTCCAAACACATGCTCTATTATGATTTTTGTTTGTGTGTGTGCCTCATTATGGAGTTCTTGTTCAGGTGTGTGTGCATTTCTAATGGGTGTCATCAGCCATGGCTCCAGTGCGTATCCAGCATCCCCCACTAGGTGACCGTCAAGGATGTCCCCATTGGCAAATCTCTGGCAAAGCTGCGTAAGATGCCAGATGTGGGAATCGTGATAGCTTCCACAGCAGCCAGCACACACATTCATTATTATGCCCTGGGCATCGCACATGACCTGGCAGTTGATGGAGGGGAAGCCCTTGCAGTTGATGTAGACCCGACCCCACTCACCGGGTGGTGCTTTGATGCATATGTGTGTGCAGTCTATTGCATCCACTACCTCAGGGTATTCTGCTATTTGGTGGAAGAGATGCATATTGCTGGCCAATGCCTCATGGGTGTTGGGGAAATATACGTGCTTACCGACATGTTGACATGGCATCCAGGAAATGGTGGAGTACCCTGGATGCTGATGCCTGTGAAATCCCTATCATATCCCCAGTTGGCCCTTGGAAGGTACCTGCAGCTAGTATTCTTAGGCCTACACATACCTTAGTAGCAACTGGGATGGTTTCCCCTCTGTTAGTTCTGTGTGTCAGGCGTGGCCGGCACAGCTCAGCAATTTGCTGTAGGAGGTCCCTGTCCACCCTATAGCGCTCCACTATCTCCAGCTCATGTAGCCCTTGGTAGGTTACCCCGGGTCTGTGCACTCTTCTCCGTCTCCTCACTGTGGGTTGCTCAGCCCATTCACATCCTCACCACCCTCAGCCTCTTCCACAAGTTGTATGATAGCTATTGTAGCCCCTAACATTTTGCTGTTGTGAGTGTTAAAAGTTCCCCCTTGTTTACACCGGTGGTGTAGAGTGTGGGAAAACCAGAGGGGAGGGTGTTTGTTAGTTTATAGTAGTGTTCTGGGTTGGGCTGGTCTGCTGCCTGTGTAATTGGCTGGTTCTAATACATTTCACCTGGCAGCTAAGCTAGTTCTCCTTGACTACCTTCCCACTGCTGTTTTCCCTTACCATTGCCTCCCTGTTTAAGCCCATGTGCACCCCATGCAAACAAAGTGCTCATATGTGCACACTGCTGCTATTTCCTGGTTTAACTTATTTTTTCTTCCAGTAAAATACGGTGTGCAGCGCGCACACCCACTTACACATTGTAAAGAGTGCTAGGCAGGTTTAGACACACACCCTAGCTTAGCTGTGCTAAGCTAGGAGCAAACCCAAGCCACAGGGTTTCAATCCGCTTACAGTATGCCTGACACACCCACCCATGATGTCACCTACCTCCTAGTCTTGCACTCAGCTATTCATACTCTTACACTGTTGAGACCTGCCTCACATGCTGGGGAAAACTGGGATTCACAATCCTTCACCTCATTTACATAGGATTGCCTGCTAATGCATGGTTATATGTCTCACACTGAGCCTCCCCCCTTAGCAACCACTATTCACTGGCCAGGTTGTCTTCTGCCTGCCATTGACTTGCATGGCAGAATGCTGATTTTAGTTAGACTGCTTATTTTAGGTTTATTTTCTTATCCCCCCCCCCCCCGATCCCGTTTGCACGCCGCTGCCCTATGCTTAAACAGCTGAGATCAGCAAAAAAAAATAAAAGTTGATTTTTAAATTTTTTTTTTTATTGTTTGCAATGCCAATGGCCTTATACTTGGCCAGTGGCATGCTTCTTCAATGATATGCAGCCTTTATTTGGAGCTGTCATAGCTCCTTTTTTGATTTTTCAGAAATGTACTCGGTTACTAACCGAGTACATTTCTGCAGATAGCACTAGTCTTGCACGGACTATTGCAAGCTTCCTGGATAGAAAAATCTCCTCATTTGCAGGGATTTCTCCTGCAAATGGGGTGATTTGCAAACCAGGGCTTAGTCCATGCAAAATTAGTGCGGGAGTTCTCGTGCATGCCCCTGCAGACTGTTCCTGGATCGCATGGCAGACATATTGCCTGCGTGAGCTCCTGCACTAATCCTGCATGCCATGCAGGGCATAGTGAATCCGGGGGAAAGTTTTGAAACTTCAAAACTATAATAAAAAAAATAAAAACATTTTTATTTTATGTTTTTGCAGGGGTGGTAAGCCTCCCTGTGTCCCCCACACCCCCTGCTAATTAACTATACCAACTCTGAGATTGCACTACAGTGAAGAAAAGGGTAAATTTCCTCTTTTATGCTATATGCTGATCTCCAGTCAAAATGTTCGAAGTTTCAAAACTTTGATCATACCGTCTTGGTTGTATGATGTTCAAAGTTTTGAAACTTCAGTAATCTGATAGGGAACCAACTAGACAGACAGCTAGACAGGGGTCTAAATTACATTTTCGAAGGTTCCATTTTTGAAGGCTCATTTCCATGAACATTCATTCATGGACCCTAATATAGAGAACATTCACATCAGCGCATGTTCATTTCAATAAATGGCTTACCCAGGGAAAGGAACGACTCGGCCATCATAAGAAATTTGCCTTTTTCCTCACTGTAGTGCAAACTCATGGGAGGGTTTGAAACACTGTGCTTTTTTGTGACAGTCGGAATGCTGGGCAATTTATTCCTTTCCCTGGGTAAGTCATTCGTTGAAGTGAACGCTGTATTAGGGTCGATGAAAGAAGGTCCGTGGAAATATACCTTTGATGAACTGATACAGACCCTCTAGACAGACCTTTATTTATATTAGCAACAAGGGCCACTCTCCTTAACACCGTTGCACCTAGTATTCTTTTAATGATAGAAGGAATATTTATTCATTATTAATATCTGTAGTTAGGTTTACTTACATTAATTTGCCATTAAAAGGCTTTTGTAATGTTACACATCTGATGTAGTTTTTAGAGAATTATGATATTGTCTCAGATCATAACTGAATTATTATGTTTTCAAAACATGTTTTCCGAGAAATTCACATCAAGAGTGAAGCTCAAGAGGTGAATGTAGACATCCATGTGGAGAACACATGATAAGAGGTTATGATCAGTGACCCAATCATGTTTTGTTGTAGTGCTTTATCTACTCCATGTATTACTGACTCTGAAAGCCAGTAAAGTGCTTAGCACTGTCAAACAGACAGCAGCACACCTCTCAGCTTCTTTAGTTAAGAATTCTGGATGAACACATAAACACTGTGGGGAGCAAAGGGTCGAAATTAGGGACAATTTTTAAATACTGCAATTATTCACTTGAAAAGTTCACAGGTTCTTAGACAAGTAGTAGGCAATTAGTTTGCCGACCATTTTATGACCAGCCAAAACACCCTACTAATAAGTTCCCCTCCATCCTCAAGGAGGGCAAGACAAGATAAATTGGGGAGAATTTGAGGCTGCCCATCCAGTTTATCTAAGTTTACCTTGAAGGTGGCAAGGGTGCTACTCTGACTGAGATGGAGTAAGAAGTACATGTTGGGATACAAATCTATCATGCAAAATTGTATTATTTATCTACTAATGAAGGTTTCATTCCTTTACTGGGTATTTGAGGTACTATTTGTTCTGTGAAGGTATAGGTCAAAGAGGGTTAGATATTTTATGACTCAAAAGACTAATCACAGATCTCCATGGAGAAGTCTATAATAGAAAGGATACAGAAAGAAGACCGCTAGTCTGCCCTGGTAGTGAAGATTTTTGTGGTCAATTATGTTTATTTATTTATTTATTTTTTTAATGAATCTCTGAGATCTCTCAAGTTAAGTGATATGTTTAAGCAAAGGCATGCCAAAATGTGCATTATATCAATAATAGTTATGCTAAGAGATCAGTAAATGGGAATTAAAGCTTCTCTGGATTTAATGGAGATGCCTTTAGAAATTATGGAAGGCTTTCTAAACTACTGCAGAGATGTGATAGTCAAACGATAAGGAATTATCAACAAGCGTGCCTGGATCTCTTACAACAGTGTCTGATTTGAGGGGTATATCACCTATGTGGTATATGAAAATGTTTTGTGTACTAACATGAACTATGCTACATTTTATTTTTACATTTAATATGAAGTCATTGTCCTTGCACCAATTGTGAACGTTGTCTAATGCTTGTTGGAGCAACTGTGAGTCAGTGGAAAGTTAAAAATCTGCACCCAATTTACAGCAATCTGCAAACTTAGATAACTGTTGGTCAGGAGAGTTGGCTTGAAGCTTTGAGAAATAGATGGCAAATAGAGATGGTTGAGTTCTGATCCCTATAATACACCATTGGTAACATTTTGCTTTCAGAAGTGGCATCTGTGACTCTGACCATATTGGTTCTATCAGGCAACTAGTTATTTATCCATAACATAACATAAAGATTTATATTCAGATTTACAAGACTGTCAATA
>NC_056739.1:462935799-463005799 GCF_019279795.1 Protopterus annectens
ATAGTTTCATAGTTATCTCACAGACAGCAGATTATAAAATGGCTCCAAGACTTTTTACCCTTTGAACCTGTTTTCATTGGAATCCCACAAGGTTCAATACTTGATCCCCTCTTATTCAATATCTTTAGAAATAAACTTCATACACAGCCTCCAAGCATGCAATGATAATACAATAAGCAGATGAAGCTACCCTCATCTGCTCAGCCCCGACCCTCTCAAAACATAATGACCCCTTCAAGGACTCCTTCTCATCCATTGAAATGTGTCTAAGAAAATCTCACATTCGTTTAAATCCTTAAAAAAATCTAATGCTCTTCACCCAAAACATTTCTCAGACAAAAAGCAATTTTTCAAAATACTCTCCAAAAATAACATCAAAATAGAAATAGTACACCAATAAAGCTATTGGGACTCACAATAGATAAAGACCTAAAGTTTAAACTTCACATTCTCTAAGATTCTTGAAAAAACACCAGAAAATTGGTTTTATTTATTTTTTTTATAATTTTTATTGATTTTACAAACTTGAAAGATTACAATTCAAATACAAACAAATGAACAGCAAAAGGAAAAATATTTACAGAATCCACAGCAATAACAAGTTAATACGTCATCGATATTTTTCTAGTACCATCACATACATTTTTCCAATATTTTTTTTTTGTTGAGTAATATTTGGTGTCCTTATGCTTAAAGTTGAAAGTTCTTTCTTGCAGACACTTTTAAATAAAATAATGAAATCATCAAATGATAAAGCGGTTTTAGATTTCAAATTTTTTTATAATTATTTTCCTAGCCAGTGATAAAATTGACCAAAGGAGAGGCAACTGTGATCTGGGGACAACTTCTGGTACTGGATCATTAAATAAAATGAGCAAATCAGATATACAACATTTATCAGTCCATAGTGCCAGGGAAAACTTTATAAATTCATTCCTAAAAGTTACAACCAATTTGCATTTTAAAATCTTATGGGCCCAATTTGCTTGTGTGTCACAAATACATCTCCAGCATTGAACTTCCTTTGTTTGATAGATTAGTCCAATTTTGTCAGGGGTTAAGAAGGTTCTGTGTGTATATTTCCAATTATAAATTCTCCAGTAAAGAGAGGATGTTGTTTTACAACTTGGCTTTAAAATCAATTTCTTATTATCTATTGAGAACTCAAATCCTTTTATTTTTGTAGTATAATTTTAAAGGTTTGACTTCAAATTGATAAACTCCACTCTTATGATTCTATATATTACTGATATGTAAGACTTATTGTGAAAATGAATGTGGTTAATATTTATCAAGAAATTTAAGATTTTAGATATTTTTCTTTGTAATTCTTTATTATCTTAAGTTTATCATTTACATATGTTACACAGCTATGAATGTTTATCCAATTATCTTTTGTTAAGGAATATTTTGAGAGAAGAAATTCAATGGTATGTAATTTGTTTTCATTTAAAAATTGATGCCAAAATAATAAGCTAATTTCCTGAAATTCCAACATCTTGTTTTTATTAAATGTTTCTAAACAGCCCGTAGTGTTAGATATGGGAAATGCTTAAAAGAGCAAATCTTTAAGTATATAATTAGTGTCAATAAATGACTTAATACTCAAAGGATATAATCTACTAATGGAATAGATATTATTTTTTTGTATTTGTGAAAAAATGTTGTAAGAGCCAATAAAATGTATCAATACCAAATAAGGTTTGAGGAAATAGGTTATGCTTATTATTTTGAATCAATCATTCATGTATGCATTTTCATGCTGAATGATATGTGGAATTTAATCATAACACTATCATATTTATGATAGTGGATTTTGCATATAGTTCAATATTTGGGAAAGCTATTTCTCCATCTTCCCAGCTTTTAGTATGCCAATCAAAATATACTCTTGGCTTATTAGGATCAGAGGAATTTTAAGAGGGTTGTGTTTAATTTATTAATTATTTTTTAGTGGGAAGAACTATTACAGCCTGTATGTAGAATAAGATTTTTGGTAGTATAATCATCTTTATTAAAGTATGTCGGTCCTCCATTGTAAACAAGGATTTATTCAATTTCTCTATTAGATGTCTCATTATATTCATTACGTTTTAATAGTTTGTTTGAATTTTATTTTTTTATTGTAGATGTAATATCAATTCCAAGATAATTAATATGAGTATTGCTCCAATTGCCTTCTGTGAAACTATTTAGGAAATCAGAGGTTGTTTTATTAATTAATAAATTCTTGTTTTGTTTTTATTTAAACTTAAACCTGAAATCTTCTCAAAATGATTTAAGGATGAAATAATTTACAATAAGGAAGATTCTATGTCTTCATTAGTTATAAGAATATCATCTGTGAATAACTGAATTTTACAGCTAAACTCTTTATCAATTAGAAAACCTTTGATTTTAATATTGGATCTAATATAATTTGTGAGAGGCTCAACTGCTAAAGCAAATAATAACGGGGATAGAGGACAACCTTGTTTTGTATCTATTAAAATTTTGAAGGATTTAGATATATAAGAGCCTATTTTTACAAATGAATCAGAATTATTGTATAAATTTGTGATGAGATTTACAAATAGTTCAAAAAATTATATTCCTTAAGTACTTTGGATAAATATGACCAGTTAATAGGTTCATAGGTTCATAAGTTCATAGGTAGGTACCAATCTATTGGCCATAGGGCCTATACAAGCCTAGCCAAAAAGATAACTTGGCTTTTGCCACTCAAGAAAATTATTTTCCTGTGCCCCTGTCAAGGAGAACCACAGAAGTGATCCCCGGGGTGAATTTCCTATTACCCATCCAGTCATCAAGATTTTTCTTGAAGAGTGCTAATGAGGAGCTTGTTTGACATAGATAGGTAGTCTGTTCCAAAGTATGGGAAGTCTCGGGGACAGGAATCTATCCCTCCAGCATGTTCTGTTTATTGTGGTGACAAGGTTTAGGTCCCTAGAGCATGTAGCTTGGAGGGATTGGTATTTCTTTAAGTGGAGCATGTCCAACAACTCTGGGTTTGACATAGCTTTGTATGTTAGGCAGAGATCACCTCTGAGTAGGCGATATGTGACAGAGTAAAGCTGGAGTTTTTTGAGATGGTCTGCGTAAGGCATCTGTTTGAGACCAGTAATCCTCTTTGTGAGGTATTTTTGTGGCCTTTCCAGTTGTTGTAGATGTCTTGTGAGGTACATACCAAAAGGGGCATTGTACTCTATAATGGGTCTAATGAGTGATGAGCAGAGGAGAACAATGACCTCTTTTTTTCTGGATGAGAAACCTTTTGTGATGAGGTGTGCCATGTAGAAGGATTTCCTGACCACTGTGGTGATGTGATTATCGAAGGAGAGACTACTGTCCACCTGTGTCCCAAGGTCTCTTATCACACTTTCGGTATTAAGTAGACTACCGCCTATGTGGTAGTTCATGGGTACAGAGTTTTTACCAAAGGGGATGACAATGCACTTTTTGGCATTGAGCTTGAGACCATGTCCTTGACACCAGGCATCTGTCTCAGTGAGGCCCTTTTGTAGGATGCCCACATCATTAGGAATTTCAATTATTAGTTTGCAGTCATCTGCAAATTTAGTAAGCCAAAGACCTTCTGTGTTAGCCTGTACTGCAGAGAAGTAGATACCAAACAAGAGAGGACCCAGGACTGAACCCTGTGGTACTCCACTTGTCACTGGTCTGAAGTCTGATTTGGAGTCTGCTACTTTCACAGTGTGGGTTCTGTCAGTAAGCCAGTTGACAACCCATCTTATGATATAGGGATTTATACCTAGTTTAGCAAGTTTATCTATAATTCCAGAGTGGGGGATGGTGTCGAACACCTTGGCGTGTTCTAGATAGGCTGTGTGAACCACCTTACCCTCATCTATGGCTTTGGTGACTACTTCAAAGAAGTCTATCAGGTTTAGGAGACATGATCTGCCTTTTGCAAACCCAAACTGTGTGGGGTCCAGAGTTTGGAGATCTCCACTGTCTTTGTTTATGAGTTCCATGATGATACGTTCCATGGCCTTGCAGACAAGGCTCATCAGGCTAATGAGGTGGTAGTTCCCAGGGTCTGTTGTGGCCCCCCCTTTGTGTAGTGGGATAACTGTCATGGTGCTCCATTCAATGGGCACAAAGCCTGAGGTGAGGCTATAATTGAACATGGTACTTAGGTGGGGTGCCAGTTCATTCTGTAGTTCATGTAGAAGGCAGCCTGGGATGTTGTCAGGTCCCATGGATGCTGTGTTCTTGGCTTTGGAGAGTGAGGTTTTCACCTGTGCAGCCATGATTATGGGAATTTTGCATTCTTCCGGTATAAAGATGGGCCCTTTAGGGGGTGAGAGGGGGGTAAAGTTAGCACTGAACCTATCTGCCAGGATGTTGGCAGTATCAGTTGGTTCTGTATATTTAGTTTCATTGTGATGTAACTCAGAGCAGATCTGAGTGTTGCCATTGAGATTCTTGACATAGCCATAGAATGCTTTGTGGTTGTCTTTAGAATCAGTGGCAATTTTGTTTTCATAGCTAGCTTTGCAGGATTTTATGAGGGATCTCAGCTTCTGCTGAGGCTGACCAGGAAGTTCCTCCAATCATGGGATTTTACTCTTTTTTGCAACAGTTTCTTTCTTCTGTTGTAGAGTTTGTTTATGGCAGAAAACCAGCAGATTGGCTTCCTTTTTTTGGAGGAGATCATCTTGGTTCTGTTAGGGATAGCATGATCCATGCACTCATGTAAGTGCTTATAAAGTGCATTTGTGTAGGATTCAGCAGTCGTACCTCTATTGTCCATCTGCATGGGTGTCATGAAGTTTGCCACTTCTGTCTTAAGAAGTGTGAAGTTGGCTTTGGAGAAATTTTTTACAGTTGTTTTCCTAATGGGGGGTGGGAGTGGGATGTGGATGTCTAGGGTGATTAGCTTGTGGTTGGATCTGACCAACGAGGAGCTGACCTCTGGTGTGGAACACCAGTCACCCATGTTGGTGATGACCAGGTCTAGGATATTGCTGCCCTTGGTGGGGGTGTGGATAAGTTGATCCAAGGCATTGGAATTGATGATTTCCAGAAAACATTGAGCAAAAGAGTTGGTACATGAGTAGTTTTCCCAGTTAATGGTAGGGTAGTTGAAATCACCCATTATTAGAGTGTTGGATTGTACCTTAATATTTTCCAGTGTATCAAGAAAAGAGAAGTGGGAATCCTGGCCATGGTGGGGGTCTGTAGCAAGCTACAATCTGGATTGCGGTTTTGCCCAGAGTTAGTTGAACTTGGATAATCTCGGATGCGTTATGCTGAGCAGCTAGCTTGAAGGTGTGGATATCCTTAATGAATATGGACATGCCTCCACCTTTAGTGTTTCGGTTCGGGTTTAGTGGCGGAAAGGTGTAGTATGAATTATAGCCTTGTAATGCAGAGGTGCTCTCTGGAGCTTTGAACCAGGTCTCTGTCACTGCACAGATGTCAATGTTCTCCATTTTAAGGAGTGCCTCGAGTGAGTGCATTTTGAGGTTTAGACTTCTAGCATTGAGTAGCATTACCCTCAGATTTTGTTTGCTTGTACCTGTTACGGTGGTGAATTTGTCATTTAAACCTTGCCTAAAAAAGCACTTTAGAGGTGGCAAGAGCCTTTGCCTCTATCCGGAATCCCAAGGGCGACAGGTGCAGGCCATCTCTGTCAAAGCAACATGGTCTGTCGATCGTGTCATCCCAGGCAGACAGATACTGGATTCCCTTACAATGACACCAGAAGCTTAGCCAATTGTTAAAGTCAATCATTTTGTCCTTGTACTGTGGTATCATTCTGGGTGATGGCAGGATGCTACTCAGGGCTAGGGTCATACCTGCCTGGGCTACAAGATCAAAGAGCTCCTCCATGCCTCTTTTCATGTTTTCCAGGGAGGTACATCTCAGGTGATTCACACCAACATGGACGATGACAGAGTCATATTTGTACTTGTTGTGGAGTGACCTGAGTGCATGAGTTATGTGGCGGATCCTGGCACCTGACAGGCAGCTGACAGTAACTTTTTCCTTGTTTAGCCTGGTGAGTGGAACATCAATGTGCCTGACTATAGAGTCACCTATGACTAGAGTGTTGGGTACATTATGCCTTATGGGCTGTAGTTGAGTGGCACACTGAGTATGTGGGCTATGTGTCATTTGGGTTGTATGGGGGGTAGAGGTTGCTTGCAATTCTGCTTTGGAGGTCTCTGTTATTTAGGCAGATTAGTACTGAGAGCCTCCGCGAATGTAGCTGTGTGTTTTGTGCTTCTGTGTGTGTGTTTTGGTGTTGTAGGTTTTGAGGGACTATGTGATAAGTGCGGTGCGGTGCAAGTGTTTACCTACTCCTCTTGACTATTTAGGCCAGTCTTTGGTGAAGAGAGCTTTACTTCCAGTTTGGCTATATAAGTGCATCTCTCACAGGTCATAGTGTTGGGTGGTAGGAGGAGAGGGTTGTCTGTATACATGAGGCAATTGCTGCATTGTCCCAAGATGCCCAGATTCATCAGGTAGACAGGAGAAAACACCAGGAGCTGACCTTTAGACATGCCTGAATAGGTGCTTATTTATTAAGTACTAAAAACTATTTTCCTCTAGACAAGTGAGGAAAGTTGAGTGCTGTAGTAATTTGTAACTTATTTAGTGCTTACAATGAGTTCTGAACAAGTGCTGAGCTTAAAGAAACAGATTTGAGTGCTAAAACTAAAAAGCTGGCTAGTTGCAAGGGAAATTTTGAAGAACAGACTTTATGGTGCCAGGAATAGTTTAACCCCAGTTAAGTGTGGGGGGGGGGGGAGGCTTTGGAGCTCACAAACAGTCCTGGACACAGCAAATCCGTATCTGGACAAGACCTGCCACAGGAAAGGGGGGAAGCAAGCTTAGAATTTATTTCCAGTAAAGTGGAAATGGAGAAAGCTGAAACAGAAGTTAATTCAATGTTAAGAATCTGAGTGGGTTGGCCTTCACAAATGTTCTCTGTTAGATTGAGTGAACTAATGACACTACACTTGGAGGAGTGTCACAGATCAAATATACAGTATGGGTGGGCAACTGCAAAGCCACCAAGTATAAGAACACACAACACTAGGATGGGTGGGTGGGAAAAATTGCAGTTCCTAGCTGTAGCCACTAAATGAAAGTTTTAAACAGATCAAGGAGCAGTCTCTAGAGAATGCTTTTAACTGTAAACAGACAGTTATCAAAAATGCACAGAAAAGCTCGGATAGAGCACTCACAAACAGAAAATGCAACTCTCAGTATGAAAAATCAGTTTACAGTTAAGTAATGTTAAAACAGTATAAAACAGTACATAATTGCAGTGAAACAATAAAAAAAGCTTTATAGCAGTGCAAAATGTAGTAGATCAACTGTATAGCACAATTATAAGCATTTCAGAAGTGCAGTTCAGTGAAATAAGTGTAAGAAATAACTTATCCTGCTCTTGGAATCTTAAGGAATTTCTACTTATGCAATGCAATCCAGATCCTGAGCAATACAAGCAGAACCTTTATAAGACACAGGGTTTATATAGCAGTAAGAATGGAAGAGTTGGAAGATCAGATTACTACTCAGCCCCTGCTATTACCCAATCACTCATACTACAGAAGGTCAGGAGGCCTTGTTACTCTCAATAATAATGAAGACAATCAGCAGAAAATGGTTGCCAGAAACACAAGAAACTCAAACAAAACTACCAGCCTAGACAACAGGCCTCTATCAAGATTATGCCACCTGAGCAGAACACAGAAACATCACTTTAAAAGCATAGAAAGAACACCCACAAAGAGAAAATACAAATCTCTGTATGAAAAAGCAGTTTACAATTTAGTAATTAAATAAAAAATGCAATTATAGTAATACACACTATTACAGTTCCTAGCTGTAGCCACTAAATGAAAGTTTTAAACAGATCAAGGAGCAGACTCTGGAGAATGCTTTTAACTGTAAACAGACAATTATCAAAAATGCACAGGAAAGCTTTGCTAGAGCACCCACAAACAGAAAATACAACCCTCAGTATGAAAAAGCAGTTTACAGTTAAGTAATGTTAAAACAGTATAAAACAGTACATAAATGCAGTGAAACAATAAAAAAGCTTTATAACACTGCAAAATTTAGTAGATCGACCGCACAGCACAATTATAAGCATTTCAGAAGTGCAGTTCAGTGAAATAAGTGTAAGAAATAACTTACCCTGCTCTTAGAATCTTAAGGAATTTCCACTTATGCAATGCAATCTAATAGAATCAAATGTTCTCTTTAAATCTAAACTGATTCTTGTTAGTTTTTTTTTTCTTTTTATTAGCTAAATCAATTAATGTACTTAATTTGATTATATTATCATGGACTTTTCTACCCAAAATAAATCCAGTTTGGTCTTCATTAATTAGTTTTGGCATTATATGATTCAGTCTTTTTGTGAAGATAGACATAGTTTATAATCCACATTAAGTAAGGATATGGGTCTATAGGAAGAGCAGAGTTTGCTCTCCTTATCTTTTAAGAATAGGAGCAACATGGGTATAGTGCCAAGAGGGGGGTAACTTGAGAAGTTTTGAGCTTTCAAAAATATTCTGTAGAAGTTTAATAATATTATCTGGCATAAGTTTATATACTTCAAGAGTTAAACCATCCATCCATGGAGCTTTATTTGTCTTAATATTTTGTATTTGGTCTTTTTTTAATAGGATGGGCTTGTCAATAATATTTTTTGCTCTTTAGTTATTTTTTGTTGTATATTACTTTTCAGAAAGTCATTTTTAAAAAGGTCATTATCTAAGGGTGGGGTGTTATTTACATTTTCATAGCGGTATCTGAATTGTTCTAATATAGCTTTCAAGTTGGTTATTTCTCTACCTTTCCCCTTTTGTCTAATTTTTATTTCTTTAATATAGTTGTTACTTTATTTCTTGGATCTTATAGCAAGTTTGTGTGGGCTTTTGGGGTTGACTGAATAAGAGCAAATTTTCAATTTTTCTATTTGTATTGAGATTAGATGTTGCATTGTATCAAGATATTTTTGATTTAATAATTGATATTTCTATCATTTGGTTTTATATTTAATTTAAATTATCTATTTTAATCTGTAGTATTTTTAATTCCTTCCATTCTTTTCTTTTGTTAATATACCAGATTTTGATTTTCCCATATATATAAGCCTTTAAGGAATCACAAAGAATAATGTTGGTGACTTCTCCATTGTCATTTAGTTCTATAAATTGGTTTAATTCCTTTATAAACCATTCCTTGAAACCTTTAACTGGGTAATATAAGCTGGATTCTAGTATTATTTATTAGGTTATCTGTTTTAAGGGTAATAGTGAAAAAATGGCATTGTGATCTGATAATGGGCAAGATGTTATTAGTACATCACTGATTTTAGAATATAGGCTACTAGATGTGAATACTTTAGCAACAGTAGTTTGGGTACCAAAACAAAATGAATAGTATGTATAATGAAGTCATTTGATAGATTTTAATTCATATATATCCCATAGGTTTAGATCATTAATAAATGTTTTTAAATGTTTAGCTGCAGATGATATTTTTATATTTTGTTTATTGGTAGTGTCTGATTCTGATAATATACAATTAAAATCTCCTGCTATAATTAGTTCATCTTAGGTGTGTATAATAATACTACCTAGTATCTTTTTAACAATTTTAGCACCAATACCTGGAGTCTAATATGTATTTACTAATGTATAGTATTTTTTATTGATTTCCATATTTATCAATGTCAACATACCATCTTTATCATTGTATGTATGTATTACTTTAGGTTTAGGTATAGAATGTCTCTGTAAGATCATTGTGCCTCTCCTTTTTGACTTAAAATATGAAACAGCTAATATATTGTAATCTTTGAAAAACATTCTATTTATGCCTTCTTTGATTATATGAGTTTCTTGCAGAAATATTATATGTGCTTTATTTACATTCAAATATTTATTTAAACTGCTTCTTTCCAATGGATTGTTTAAGCCATTAACATTTAGTGATAAACATTTAAATGTAGACATGTAAGAAGAAAAAATGAACTTTAAACATAGAAGTCATTGGCTTGTTGCTTAAAAAATATAGTAGGCAACAGTGAAACTTTGCTGTGGATAATAAGAATGACAATAACATTAAACATTTAAAATTGTAACTATTCAAACCAATAATCATGGAATATAACATGCCTGGTTGGATGAATATATCATCCAGATCACTCACCAACAAAACCATGTTAAGAAAATAAACAAAACCTAAACTGAACATATGCTACTGCTTCTTAAAAGGAATAGTGATTTGTAAATGATAAGGATTCATGCTTGTAGACAAGTAAATATTATCTTAAATCTATACATATGCATATTGAACTATATAATGATTATTATTGTTATGACATAGATTAAGTGCAAAATGAGGAAATGTTCAAAGTAAACTATACAGATTAAAGTTGCAAAATATTGACTTTTTATTTTGTAGATGCTTTGTTTTGATCAGATTTTAAACTTAAGTTACATTTTTATCTTTTGCTATATTTACCTATGTTAAAAGACCAGGGAATAGAATATGCAGAAACAATACCTGGTGGTAGATAACTGCATCCACAGCCTACATAAGAATCGTTTATGTGTAGTTTGATTTGAGTATATATATATATATATATATATATATATATATATATATATATATATATATATATATATATATTTAATTCCTTATTGGGAGAATTGAGATCAGTGTAATTATAACTATAATATTTTAATTAAAGTGGAAAAGTGAAGAAAGTGTATTTACCTTAGAATTAAATGTGCCAAACTATTTTATTTGAAAACGGTAATGATTAAGAATGTAGTAGATAGTTAATGTCATAAAATAATAATTATATTATTTTGTCAGGTAGAGTATTGAATTTATTTATAGGTTGTAATATAAGTCTAGGTACTTAGGCCCACACCAGCCAGACAAAACACCTCCAGAAGAAGCCCCAGGACACCACCAAGTCCACAAGACTTAGGGACACCCACCAAGACAAATTTCCCATACCTTCCGTTGTTCTTGAGGAAAAGTATTCTGTATCCAACCAATATTGAGATTAGTTCATGGTTATTTAGTTCTTGTTCATTTTCATAGTTCTTGTTGAGATTAATTCACCTTCAACTGCATAGGAGACAGTGATTCATATTCATTTATTCAGCTTAATCTCTGTAGTCAGCAGTAAGTAGGGAAAGCTGGATTATTTTCTTCTGCCATTCGAAAGGATGCTTGTATCCTTGTTTATGTAGTTTCTCTATTAGTGTCTCAGTGGATATCCCCAAGACCCACCGACCAAGGGATAATCCCAGACCCCCCCCCAGAACCGCCCGCCCAACCAGTGTACACCCAAACACCATCACCCTTATGATGAAGATCTCAACTATTTTCATATATCATGGATCAATGGTATGTATATTCTGTTTGTGAGTAGAGGATCTCAAAATCTCTATCGATTGATTCTTCACATTGGGTGGAAAGTTCGTAGTATAATATTAAAATCGAAGTAATTAGTACGGGTGTTGCAGTTAATACAGTGTATGTATGTATGTATGTATGCAAATGGGTATTAAGTTATTTTGTTTTTTTGCCACACACCAAAAGGCCAGAGTACTCTGAAAAGGCTGTGGAAGCCGAGGTGCTAGAGGATTTGGTCTGTTTTATATTGTTGAAGAAGTCTTTACTTGCTGCTAGTTTTTTTAATTAAAAAAGAAAAAAGAGAAAGCCTGGTGTGGTTCGTCTAATTTCCTTATGGTTCCTGTGGATTTACTGGCCTTTTGGTGTGTGGTAAAAAGACTATTTTTCTTCAGTGTGGTTTATATATTAAGTTATTGTGTGTTTATTTGTGTAAGCTTACCAGGCTGTAGAGTAATATCTTAAAATATATATTTAATGTTTATTAACTAAGTATTAGATTTATATAAGTAATTACTAGACAATGAGTACATCCATCTCCCACCAGAGCATTACATTTATCTTTTCATAATTCAGTTAATGTATATACTGCACTTTAAAAGTAATTATAATATAGGAACAACATTTTCACAGCTGTGCAAAATTAAATTTTTAACTCAGAATGAACTCATTAATTTTTTTTTTCTTCAGCTGCATCTAAAGCACATCAATATTATACAAAGATAGTGAGTGTCTTTGATTTATCTTTCAAAATTGTGCCAATGGCTTAAGTGAAGCAAAATTATTCCTTGTGAGAATCAAACCCTGCACTTTGTGTCTATAAGGTAACATCCCAACAATTATTAAAACTTCAATAGTTTCAGCAATGTTTTGCCAACAGAACTGATAGATAGATTGACTGTAGATCACAGTTAAGGGAAAAATATCAGCAATATTGATTCTACATTATTGATTGATAATAATGATGTATAGAACATCATCTCTTTATCATTTTACTGTAATAAGATTAACAACCACCCTGCTACAGGCCCCATGAAGAGCTCAGTGTTTCTCCAACCTAACACCTCTCTAAGTATTCAGCTGCTGTACCACCTTTATCTTTTCTCCGACCGGTGGATACACTGTTTTAAGAAAAGCGCAGCCTGGGTCTGAACTGTCTGCAAACACAAACAGCTAAAGTTAACTTTGTACCTAACACCACTCTAAGTATTCACCTGCTGTGCCACCTTTATCTTTTGTCTGACCGGTGGATACACTGTTTTAAGAAAAGCGCAGCCTGGGTCTGAACTGTCTGCAAACACAAACAGCTAAAGTTAACTTTGTACATAACACCACTCTATGTATTCACCTGCTGTGCCACCTTTATCTTTTGTCCGAGTGGTGGATACATTGTTATAAGAAAAGTGCAGTCCGAATCTGAACTGTCTGCAAACACAAACACCTAAAGTTAACTTTGTACATAACACCACTCTAAGTATTCACCTGCTGTGCCACCTTTATCTTTTGCCCGAGTGGTGGATACATTGTTATAAGAAAAGTGCAGTCCGAATCTGAACTGTCTGCAAACACAAACACCTAAAGTTAACTTTGTACATAACACCACTCTAAGTATTCACCTGCTGTGCCACCTTTATCTTTTGCCCGAGTGGTGGATACATTGTTATAAGAAAAGCGCAGCCTGGGTCTGAACTGTCTGCAAACACAAACAGCTAAAGTTAACTTTGTACCTAACACCACTCTAAGTATTCACCTGCTGTGCCACCTTTATCTTTTGTCCGAGTGGTGGATACATTGTTATAAGAAAAGTGCAGTCCGGGTCTGAACTGTCTGCAAACACAAACAGCTAAAGTTAACTTTGTACATAACACCACTCTAAGTATTCACCTGCTGTGCCACCTTTATCTTTTGTCCGAGTGGTGGATACATTGTTATAAGAAAAGCGCAGCCCAGGTCTGAACTGTCTGCAAATACAAACAGCCAAAGTTAACTTTATGTATGTGTCTACCTGTTTGAGCTAATATTCATTATCCCCTGGACAGCACTCTGCTTTGGCTTGTAAGCAGCCCCCCCCCGCCACACACACTCACACTTATCTTCCATTTCTCTTTTATTCCCTTCTGTTAGCAAATAGTATCCATAACTGATCAAATACTGTGCGTTTGTTAATTTAAACTGAGACCTCAGTAGCCTACTGATACAAGGTTATCCTGTTCTTCCACCTGAGAAATTGTTAAGAAATGACTTACAGCTTCAGAGCAGTCCTTTGTCAATTCTGATTGTTTCTTAAACACAAACTTCTCTTTGCTTGAAACTTGGCTCATCCCACTCCATCCCCCCTCAGTATGCTTAAGTAATTATAACTAACCCCTCCCATTACAAATTACTACCTATCTACAATACATTTGCACTCACACACAGTAGCAACTACCTAATAGAAACATACCCAGTAATCATCCCAAACATCTCATACAAAACTTCTAACATTGAATATGTGACATCATAATCCATCCCTCCTATGCCAAAAACTTCCTACCACATTAACACAAACTGTATTACCTTCTCAGGTACCCAAACCCGTACTTTAAATTTTACTAATATCTACTTAATCCCAAACTCACTCCCCATTATATCCTGAATAGTCATCATGTCTACCAAACCTCTTTCACTTCTAACTCATATTCTACTACTTATTACCATATCTTACCTAACCTATCTCACCCAACCTCTCAGTGCAAATCACCCACCCCCATTTCATACAACTAAACCAATCTCCATGATGCACACATATTCCTCAACCTGCATATCATCCATTTTGTACTCCTTCAATAATAGTATGCTCTTCACCTACAAACTCTTACCTAACCCCCAAATTTCTACTCACATCTATATTAGCCACTTCCCCATAAAGCTTACACTCCACAGATTACATAACAAGCAACTCAAATACCTCTTCTGCCATCTCATCTCTATCCTTCTCTCTGGTGTCATTCACCCAAACCCTGGCCCTTCTCCCCCACATATCTCAACCTCCCAATACCATCCTCCTCCCACAACTGGTAAACCCCTCCGTTGCCCAGCTCTAAATTCTCAGAGCATATGCAACAAAATTCCTAACCTCCATGCCTGGCTTCTCCATAACCAACCTAATATTCTGGCCATCTCAGAAACCTAGCTCAAACCCCATATAAAAGAATCTGAACTAACACCACCCAACTAATCCATAATTAGGAAAGATAGAACACATAAAAAAGGGGGGGTCTCTCTCCTCTACTCATCATCCCACTTAGTTACCCCTATACCAAACCTATTCCCAAATTTGGCAAGGCTGAACTAATTCCAGCCCTACTTCATATAAACAAACATAAACTTATATGTGTAGTCTCCCTTTATATCCCTCCTGGAAACAATATCTCAACCCTTGAAGATATTCTCTCCTGGTTCTCTAACAACATCAGTAATGAAACTATAGTCCTGGGTGATGTTAATATTAACTGGTCGTCTATTCAATCTCCTACAGACTCACTTAATATAAACTTGTACAACTTCACTCAGCTTATTAACTCAAAAATTATGCCTTCCAAGAACTCCCTTACTGGAAGCACCCTGGACTGGATTCTAGTTTCTCATCCACATTACATCTCTGATAGTGGCACTCTGCCTGACCCATTAGGTGACCACTTCCCCACTTTTGCCCACCATCTTTCCTCCTCCATACAACTAACTCATACCTACACCTTCACTTGCTGTCTAAAAAACTTTAATCCTAGCACCTTCTCAAATCCACTAAAAAAATGAACTGGAACCCACTAAAAACCCTTCCCTTAGAAAATGCTGTTACCTACTTTAACTCAACTTTCCTCAACTTGCTTGACTCCTTTGCCTTTCTGAAAACAAAATGCATAAGAAGCAATCCTGTAACTTGGCTAACCAAAAATACCTTTACTAGCCATGCGATTCCGGGATAAAGCCTGGAAAGGCTACTTCAAAAATAAAACTATCACCACCCTTAATGAATTTAAAACACTTCGTAACAAAGTAAAAAAACATATTATCTCAGACTGCAAAGCCTACTTCTCTACACTCCAAACCAACCATAATACCAAGCCCCAAAAATTTTGGCATGGAATCTCTTCCCTTCTCAACCCTGGCAAAAAAGAAAACCCTGCCTTGATCCAGAAGCCTCTGACTTGGATTTAGCCACCCAATTTAACATTTTCTTTATTGAATCGAAAAGTAAACTTACATCATCCTTTACTTCCCATTCAGCTTCCCCACCCTTATTTCCACCTATCCCTTACTCTCCTAGCATCTCCTGCTCCCAACCTCCTCCTTTCTCCTTCAACCCCATCCCTACAGCCACCATAAAAATACTTCTACTAACACTGAAACCTGGCTTCAATGCCCCTGAAGATATACCCTCATATTTCTTAAAAGTTGCCGCAGAAGGCATAGCTCTTCCCATCTGCATTCTTATAAATCGATCTATTGCTGAATGTCAAGTTCCCCAGCTCTGGAAAAAGGCCTTTAATATTCCACTCCATGAACTTGGTAATAACAATAATATCACAAACTTTCGACCTATCCCTATCTTATCCCCCATTTCTAAACTTCTTGGAAAATGCATCCATCTACAACTTCTACCTTACCTCATAAACAACCAACTTCTAACCCCTACTCAACATGGTTTCAGACCTGGCCACAGCACTACCACAGCTCTCCTCTCCATCCTAAAAACAGTTAATAAGGCCTGTGACACTGGCCACATCGTGTCCACTCTCCTCATTGACCTCTCTAAGGCATTTGACACTATCTCTTATAACCTTCTTTTCTCTAAACTCTCCAAACTAAATCTATCCCACTCCTCTATTAACTGGTTTACCAGTGACCTCTCAAACAGGCAACAAGCAGTCAGGTGGAAAAAAGCCACCTCCCTTTTTCTCAGTACTCACACAGGTGTCCCCCAGGGTTCAGTTTTAGGCCCCCTTCTATTCAATATATTCATAAACGATTTCTACCAAGCCATCCCAAATGCCAACCTTGCCCAATATGCCGATGATTCATCAATAATCTGCTCTGCCTCTTCTATACCCACCCTAGTTAAATTAACCCAAGATGCCTTCTCCTCCACTGAGCAATGGATGATGGACAGCCATCTAGCACTCAGTGCTACTAAAACTAAACTCATGATATTTACTGCTTCCAAAACCACTATCCTAGAGAAAACCTCATTCTCAGTCACCAGTCAAAATAATACTCCTCTCGAAATAGTCTCTAATACTAAACTACTATGAGTCCTGATCGACTACCAGCTAAAGTTTGATAATCATCTACAAGTAAATAAAAAAACACACAAAAAATAGGCATGCTTTACCACCACAACCGTTGCATCTCTCCTTCCACTAGGCTCACCCTCGCCAACACTTACCTTATCCCATCCCTCCTATATGGTGCCTCTATCCTTACTAACCTGCAATCCTCCCTCAAGACTAAACTCTCCTCTTGCTATAATAAAATAAAATTTGCAACTGGCCATAGATCGACTTCCTATCACTGCACTGCCCTACACCAACTGAATTGGACTGAACTGTCCAATGACCTCATCTATATTCAACTTGTCCAAGCACAGAAACTTATTTTCACCCCCTCTCTCTGTCCATCTCTTGCCACCACCTTTAAAATGTACCAACCAAATAGACTTTTGAGATCTAATTCCCAAAAGCTAATTGAACTGCATAAACCTGCCCGTCTACCAGGCAAACATCTAATGTCCTTCTCTCTAGCATGCCATTGGAATTCCCTCTCACCTCTCATCCTTACCACCACCAGCCTCTTTTCATTCAAAACCTTACTTCACACACACTTACTATGGGAATGCTCTTGCTCCCACCCCACATAATATCCCTACACTATAGCTACTCTGTATAATCTATAATTCACAATAGCCTCCCATTTTTTGTACCCCTAATAAACTCTAGGAATTAGCATAACTCCTAGAATGGTACAATGCAGTAGCCTAAAAATTAACTGCATGAATTAGCATAACTGTTAAAACATTAAGATTGTCTCTGTTATTGCATTGTACTAATATGTTAAACTGTTAAAAACTTTGACTGTTTGTAAATATTACTCTTATTGCATTGTACTAATATGTGCACTTTACTAATATGTGTTTTTCTGTTTGTTTAATTTTGCTTCATTTGTGCACATTACATTTCTCTAATAACTTACTCTTATGTTAAATCTGGAATTTGTAATTTTCTGGAGCTTTTCTCCCCAGGCCTCCATTGAAAACAGGCTCCTCATGGCTCAATAGACTATCCTGGCAAACAAACTATAAATAAATAAATAAATAAATAAATAATACAGTACTTCTGTTTTGAGACGCTCTACATTGAAAATAACAAATGAACAATAGTCTTCATAACTTTAATTTTAACTTTAACTTTGTATGCCTGCATTTCATGTGTTGACATATTTAATGTTGTATTGCAACTTATCTTGGAGCTCAAGATTGTGAAATTAAAAGCTTGAGCTGCATGTTGCCTCAAATGAACTTGTAATATAGTATTAATTAATCCCATGTTTCTTTCAACCAGTCTGGTTGTTCTAGTATTTTCTAATTACTAAGATTTTCTTTTTTTTTCACTAGAGGGCATCAGTGTGTGTTATATAAGCCTTTTGATTACTTAGAGTGGTTCTAGTAGTATGTCAATCATTATTTTTATGTGTTCTGCATTAATAACCTGGTGAGCTATGATTCAAGCAAGTATTTGCTAGACTTATTCCACCACACATATTGTACTTTATAGTATGCCCAGAACACCTCCTCTCCTAATGCACTTCTCAAAAATATTCCTAGCTACTGCCTCAAATAATCAGTTATTTAGTTAGTATTCAATCATGTGGCTTTTGTTACCAGAGGGGTGTGTACATAAGTGTCGGCATAGTGACCAATCCATAGCTGCCAAAGAAGCCACAGACACCGTGCCGAAAACGTAGTGAGTCAACTAAGCATCCACAACAAAATCCAAGTCCCTGAGATACTCTTTGTTGCAACCTCTTACCTGAACTCAATGCTGGATGTGGAGTATACCAAATTATTATTATTATTTTTTTTTAAACTTGGTTTTATTATACAGAGGTAAACACTATCTCAATGACAGCCTGGAAAAATCATTGCATCCACCTACTTACTATCATTTCTCCGATATGTCTTCTCTATACTGGCTAACCTTCATAGCACCCATACATGAGGCTAGACAGCTGTTGCAACAATATTGCTAGATTTATCACCAATCTACCTAAAAGAGTCACCACTGCATAGCCTTAAACAACTATACAGGTTAAAGCTCCCATAATATGTTACCTACTCACAGCTACTTATTGTTTATAACCTAATATATAAACTATAAAACTGTCCAGCACTACAAATTACAATAAAATCTTATTCCCACTCTAAGGAACTATACTCTCAATATAAATCACTTTTACTCACAATCAAATGTAACACATTATACTCCTAATATGTCTCCAAAGTTTGAAAATCTCTTCCACTGCATTTAATGCAATCTGAAAAACTATTTTTTTTTTAAATAGTCAACTTAAAAATGCACAATTCTTGCTTCTGCTCAACCTTAACTGTAAGCACCATAAACTACTCTTTGACTTATTACATAATTCATTACATCTTAATACTGCTATATACAGTTTAGTGCATCATAACCATTGCTCTGTTTCAAAATACAAGTCTGTCTTGTATAAATTTTCACTCTTGAACATTTATCTAAGTACCAGTCAACTATTACACTTCTCTGTTATTCAACCATATTGATCAGCAGTACTTTCCCTATTCCCACCGCAGCTTAATATTTGGCATAAAAATCAAAGTACCCAATTGTATTACTCACAAATATCTACTAAAGGATTGTAATGTAACTTGTGTTTATCCAATCTATCCCCTTGATTTACTAAACTTCTGTGCAGGACTAGCTATTTAGGAGCAGGACAGTAGCGTGCCATGAATATTAATAAGGCATGCTGCCTGAGCTCCTAGGCTTACATGGAGCATGTACGAGTGCAGGGGGCATGTCTGAGAGCAGAGCTCTCAGAATAAACATGCTCCTGCAATGTAGAACAGCAGAAAGTGGTAAGAAATGAGTGAGACCACTCATAGGTGCCAGCATATCCCCACCAACAGTCCCCCATGTGTACAACAGCAACAGTACATATAAATTAAATGAAGAATCCCTTTTATTATACAGCTAACCATAGGTGCGTGGGTGTGCCCATTGCTTAGCTATGATTAAAGCAGCTTAAAAGGCTGAAGAGGATAGCAAGGAAGATATATGCAAATGAAGCAGCACAGCAATAGTGTAGTGAGCAGGCATTCCCGGTACGAGTCCCACTGCAGCACAATCTATTCTACATGGCAAAGCATGTTATAACCAATATTTTTGTTGTAAAACCCACTTAATAACATATAGTTATTAACTGGAGTACTACAGGAAATGCACATGTGATGTGTCAATGTCATAATGAATAAGGCACTAGTAAGCAGATTTAAGCACAAATAAGCAGTAGTAAGCATATTTAAGCACTAGTAAGTGTGTTTAAGTGCGTTTGCATGGGGGTAAGCACTGCCTACACAGATTAAGCAATTTAGAAGCTAACTGAGTATAAGAAACTGTAACCGGAAGTTAGCAGTGCTTACCGCCACCCAAACCCACGCAAACCCTCTTACAACTGCTTTAAAGTGCCTTAATCACTCTGTATCCAATAGCCCATGTTCTGTCCAGCAACAAAATAAATAGCCTCTGCAAGGCTCGAACACAAGAAACTATACACTACAGTCACAGTAGTTAACCACTGCGCCATCATAGCAGCACATACAATTGAGGTTTCAACAAACAAATCCTCATCTTAGGAAAATCAAATTGAACATGTGAAAGGAATCTATGTACAGTGTGATGTTGTATAACCTGCTACATAACATAAATATGTCAACTGGAGTACTGCAGTAAGGCCAGATGTGAGGTGTTATTGTAATAAAGTATTGAAGTCCCCAGAATCCCATACAGTATATGTACACATGAATCAGGGATACCAGACACATATATAACATGTAATGAATAATAAATCAATGCCAAAAGGAAAATATAATGCAAATTAAATATTAAGCAATGCTAAGCATTGCACAGCTCAGCGTAGTTGGTGTAAGCAATGTGTAGGCTGGCTAACTCAATCTGCCCAGTGGTATACCCCTTTAAGCAATGCCAATATTAGGTAAGCAGGTGTGCCCATAGCTTAGCCTTTTCAAACCCATCCAATCAGGAGAAAGTGCGGGAAATCTGCCCCTTTTTTCACCACTTTCCTATCAACCTCTTTTTCTTTTCTTTAAAGAAATTGGTATGGGGTAGTGGAAATAAGCACTTTTAAACAGCAGTAAGCGGGTTTAAGCCTGTTTGTATGGGGGTAAGCAATGCCTACACATGTTAAGCAATTTGGAAGCTGAATCAGTGTAAGAAATGGTAACCAGAAGTTAGCAGTGCTTACCTCCACGCAAACCCGTGCATACCCGCTTACAACTGCTTTAAAGTGCTTTCATCACTCTGTACCCAATGGCCCATGTTCTGCCAGCAATAAATTAAACAGCCTCAACACGGCTCGACCCCAGGACCCTGCACACCATAAACAAAGTGATTTACCACTAAGCCATGCTAGATATGCATAAATCTGATGTTTTCACAAACATATCATCAAGCCCAGTCATGCAACTGAACAGAGAATGTATACCAACATGTAGATGTATGTGTGCATGTGTGTGTGTGTGTGTGTGTGTGTGTGTGTGTGTGTGTGTGTGTGTGTGTGTGTATATATATATATTAATATCTAAACAGATACAACATATCTATATATATATATATATATATATATATATATATTTAGACATATATATGAATATATATGAACATATATACATGAAAATGCCTATATCAACACATATAAATGTCTACACCTATATGTCTACATATATACAGCAAGTTACATATATGTATGCAGATATAGATCTCTGTAGGTATATACAGACATGGTTATATATATGTAAGCAGATATATATAACTATATAGGTATATATGGCCATACATCTGTAGATAGCAATGGTAGATTAACAGAAACATATATGTCCACATGCACCGTTAATGGGGTTGTGAGGCCCCAAACAATATATGTCTTGTAAGTACCGGCATACCCCCCCACAGCCAAACATGTCTGCCCTGCAATACAGTACCAAGTGTGGCAGATCCCATAACCAGGACCTGACACGACATGGGCACATAATGTTAACAGTACTCCATCCCACCTGTATGATGTCAGGCTGGTATTGATAACATATGATGCAGTATAATCTGGCTCACATAGAAGATGTAAAATGTGGAAGCTATCAACATCCCCAGGATACATATACACAGACACATATAAGCAGATACAGATATATATATATATATATATATATATATATATACACATATATATATAGATATACATGTGACTACACATACACACACAAAGATATGTACAGTAAGATACTTATGTAGTAGGCGCACACAATATAGTACAGCCACTATGCCTACTGTTAACACCCTAACAACTGGACACTGGATGAGCCACCCATAAAAATTACATTCATTGCCTGCAACATATACCCACAGAGAGGTCATAGGATAAACACCACACATAGGTTTGCATAAATGGAATACTTTTATTTGTGTATTAATACAGATTTATATGCCATGTCATATAGCTGTTCAGACACTGACATCCTTATCAACAGAGTAATGCAACTGTGAAATAGTCATACTAATACAGTAGTCTGGAAAGGTCCCCAACTGTTGCTGTCCAAGCCAGGCCCTTCAAATCTTACAAAAGTAAAAGACAGACTGGGCCACAGGATACCACAAAATCAACAGTAAGTCATTCAGGTGTGTATTCCAGCAGCCTTTATCTACACTCAATCACTAGGTGGTAAAGACTTCAGTTGACCAAGTGGGATGCAATTGTTACATAACAAGTCATAACTGACACCATCACAGGCACACTGGCAAACAAAACAGCCTGTATGGCAGGAGGCAGTAGGCCAGTAAACCACTTTATGTAAGTAATGTCAAGATAGGTAACATGCATGGTACTGTACATCCAGATACCTTAAGGCAGCTCACCTCAATACCCCCACACTTTGTAACAGCCTATGTTATATATATGGTGCACCCCCCCAGACTCAATAATACAGGGCCATATACCACTGTTACATGCACTGTCCTCTGGAGTGCATATGGGAACACATGCATTGTGTAGGTGAAGCCCACACATATATGACCCAAGCCCCACAGTATGTGTGGGGGATACAACAGCAGTGGACTGCTGGCAGGCATGGCAGCATGGTATATGTATATGTGCATATGTATCTCTATCTGTATATGAGTAGACACATACTGCTCTGTATATGTATATTTCTTGGTGTGTATATGCATATCTATGTACATATACACACCCATCTATATATGTCGATATGTACATGTGTAAGTATCTATATAGATATCTGGATAATCATATGTACATATATATATTCACCCTATGTCCTGAACATGGGGTGTAGCCCTACCTCAGCCCCTATAGTCCCACCTTCGTAGTGCAAGGGGATGTCAGGCATGTATTGCAGGTATGTTGTTGAAAATCGCCACTGAGCCAAGGTTAAAACCTGCCGATTTTATTAAACGTTAAATAAACCACGCTTTTCGTCCTACTCAATTGTAGGACTTCCTCAGAAATACAAAAAATGCATTAGTTACATCCTTTATAAACTACGTGCCAAAATATATCTCATAAGCATCACCTTTTTAAAGTGATATGCATCTAATAAGAAAGTTGCCAACCCTTCATAATGTGATTCATTGTTTAAAAAACAACCATCGTTATTTAAAATAACCATTGTTAAATTAAACATTATTAAAAACATTATTAAAAGCTTCCACCCCATTGTAGATATGGATTCTGCAGCATCAAATTCAAAACAAACCAAAAATAACAAAACCATTCACATTACGTACATATTTGCTCAAAAATAATATACTTTTACCTATAGGATGAATATAAACATGTTTAAAAATACAATTTATATTCAACAGCCCATGATAAAACATCTGTTTGAATTATCTGATATATATATATAAAAATAATGATAACATATCTACCTCTACATACATACTGTTTGTATATAGTTCCACGAACCTATTACTTTGAGTATTTGTCCCATATACGCTCTATATGAATGCATGTATCCTTTTTAAACCCCAAGGGTGGTGAATAATGGTAGTTAGTTTAAATGTAGTTATCATTTTAAATGTATGTTTTATATTTCATATACATATAAATATGAATATTACAAATGTTCTTTTAACTTAAATCATCACCTTTCTAAACTTTTAAGTTTTAATAAACACATTATAGAACATTTATCATTCAGACCTGGAAACATGTATGCATTAAGTTTTATCTGCCATAACAATTCTGCTCTTTCTAATAATAAACTTGAAGGACCTCCTCTTACATCCTGGGTGCCTTGAAAAATTATCCTAAATTTAAAATTGTGTTCAGGGAAAGCAATTATGTGCCTAGCCAAAGCATTTTCTACTTTTTGATGAGTTATACTTCTTAGATGTTCTGCTACTCTGTCTCTAAACCTTCGGTCAGTTTTTTCTATATAAAAGGATGGACATGCTTGACAAATTGCCACATAAACCACCCCTTTAGTATTGCAGTTAAATCTGCCTTTTGTAACAATTCTACATCCATTTATATCTATATTGCTGCCCAAGAGCATCAAATGGCAGTAAGAACAACTTCCACATTGTGTCATACCTGTATTTCTCAGAAAAGGAGTTTTATGCCGTTGTAATATTTCTTTGAGGCTATTTCCTTTTCTCCATATTATTTTAGGCAGTGTATTAAATTTTGAACCCAAACTAACATCATCTTTTAATAAGGACCACTTTTTTATAATAATCTCCTTAATCTGACCATAATCTGAAGAGAAATTCATAATACATTCCAAAGTAAAATCTATAGATTTGGCTGATGTTATAGTAAATCTAAGCTTTCAAGGATGTGGACATTGTTTTGATTATCTGTACTGATTTTTTGTTGTTGTTGTAAAATCGGTACATAAAATCCGCTTATTCTCTTGGATGTGACTTCTTGTATTATTTCTTCTATTAATTTGATAGGATAAGCTCTATTAATAAACATTTCTTTCAAGTTTTAACATTCTTCTTGAAATTTCTCATCCATGGTAATCATTCTTGCTGCCCGAACCAATTGACCTTTTAACACAGAATGTTTTTGGTGTAACAGATGGGCACTTGAGAAATGTAAAAATGTGTTTGAATATGTTGGCTTTCTGTAAATAGAAGCTTCATATTGTTTTTGCTGTTTGTTCGTGATTAGTATCAAATCCAAGAAAGCTGTTGATGTGGTATGAAAAGAATGAGTGAATTGTAAAAATTCAGTAGACCCATTCATCATAGCCAACAAATCTGTGGCAGTTTGTTCCGTACCATCAATAATCATAAATATGTCGTCAATAAATCTACCATAAAACCTTACCACATCCTTGAAAATATCATTATCAAAGACATATGTGCTTTCCCAATAAGACATTACCAAATTAGCATAACTTGAGCCACAGGTTGAACCCATAGCTACTCCTTTTTGCTGAATGTAAAATTGGTTTCCAAACAATATAAAATTGTAAGTTAGGATAATATCTACCATTTCTTGCACTAAGGAAATTTCATTCTCTGAGGCATTTTTTTGCCGCATTCTTGCTGTCACCCATTCTATTCCTTGTTGGTGAGGAATGCTAGTGTACAATTCCTTTACATCTATTGTCAAGAAATTGTACTTCTCTTCATAGCTGAAATTGTTTAACCTATTTAAAAATGCATAGCAGGTATATTAGCAGACTATTGCTACTGTAATAGGGATTGTCTTCACAGACATGGTGTGTATGGGAGGTCACATCTGCTTTTCACATGTGCACCATTGGCTACTGACAGACATCCTAAGGACATCATAGTACAGTACCGCTGCAAGCAAGTAATGCACCTGTGGACTACAGTAAAGATATTGGCCAATAGATGTGGACATTCTGACACACTCTGTACAGTCCAGAGGTATACACAGAACCCCTTAGTGCAGAACATGCGGACCAAGCCTGACAATATAGATGTTAACAGCTATGTAGATGGGTATAACACATAAAGACTGGTATACATTCGTCCCCATATTTTATGCATTCACACACCTCTGTCTGTCCTGACACATAATAACATCTGATACAGAGGTGCCATGGCCACATACTACCCAGTAGATATTGACATGCATCTGTACAGCATCCCACCACTCTGTCTGACATACATGACTGTTAAGGGAGGCCTGGCAGCAGCACATCTGGTAGGAATCTGGACATGACACCTCACTGGGTAAGTACACTAAGCTGCTAGGCATGTAACAAAGCACTGTACAGGCTACAGGCAGACTGGCTCAACACTGGCCTACATCTCCTATGGGGGAATGCACATGTATCTGCATATATAGCAGGCTCTACAGACATGTCACAGCACAGGTTAAGATACACCTGTGTGAAAGTGCATAACCACAACCAATGTAAACACAGCCACAGCCACATATGGTAAGCTGGCATAATATTACAGTATATGGACTATCTGTTCAACACCATCCTCATATGTGCCACTCACACACTAACCCTACATATACTGAGCCACTACACAGTGTGGTCTGATGTCCGTCTGTGGTATGGGACATGTGTGTGTATGCTCCTACAAATGTGTACGCCAATATGGTAACATACAGTGGAGCAGCATGTAACATCCGATAGGATGGGACCTAGGATGATGACATCTACCACAGTCTGTACACAGGCCAAGGTACATATTAACAATACACACACTGTTGGCATTCACCATAAGTACACAGACCTCAGTACTGTACAAACAACCACAAAATGTCCAGGTTATGTCATCAGATATAACCCCTACTGTACATAACATGTGTAGCAGTCTGATATCTCACTGGCTTGTTATCAGGTATGATGGCACTAATGATGGTGTACAGCACACATGCACCTCTTAATGCATGACATATGTACAAAGGTTGACAGAGTTGTGGCTGGAAGCACATACACAGGGCCAATATTGACATGTTGCTGTGGTACCCTCATACATTTACTGTTGTAACAGGGTTTGTTGAAACATATGTCCTATGAGGGATATGAGGTCAGTAACTGTCACGGCTTTCACCATCTACAGACTGCAATCCTCACACTACCTTCTGCAGTTTACAGATAGATACTCTGTGGGTAACACATGAAAGCAAAGGCACAACCCACTGCCCTGTCTGCAGATGACCCTACAGACGGGAATTCCCCATAAACATAGAACTGACATGGCAGGTATTAAAACATGTAGGACAGCCATATCCACACACACTGTTAAACCAACATTAGTCCAAATGCAGTATAGCAGCACTTACAGTCTGTAGTCAGGTCAGGCACATCCCCTTCCTGTGTGTTGCCCTGTTTCCACAATGTATGTTGTTAGAGGAAAATCCCCAATCCATTTGAGTTGCTGTTTGCCAAACAACAGATCTAGTTCCTGCTCACAGTGAATGAAAATGGCCAACACCAACATGATGTTCCTAGATATTGGAGTGTGTTTCCATGCAATTGGCTATGGGAATGATACCACAATTGTTCCACATGCAATCAGCTAGGAGAGGGCTGCAATTTGTGCAGAGGCCATCAGCTGATCATGAGCATCATTTAAAATACACATGCTGCTGCTTAAGCAAAGCAAGTGTAGGTCTCCACATCCACCATACAGAGGCAAAGACAAGTCAGGGAGGAGTGGGAGAGTAAAACTTAAGCATGTTTGTGTCACACACCTACCAGCACAGGGTATCAAACCCCTGTCAACTATGCAGTGCTATCTCATTTCTATGCAGTTATTGGATGCGCCACATAAGTTATATGTTGTGGAGCCCTCAGAACGTATATGTGATGGAGAGTCACATCTGCAACAGGGATATGGTAGCTATACAGTAGATGTAGTACATGTGCCTGTCCACATGAACAGGTGCCAGCGTCAACACAGCCACATTCTCACAGGGATGCACACACATTGACACACTTGGCAGGGCCAGGAATACAACCCATCAATAGTGAGATTGCCACAACAGATTACTGTGCAGGTATCACATGCACAACAGGGGTCATACAAAGGTGATATGGGCAAAGGGTATGGAGAGGTGTCTGACATCAGACAGCATGCTTCAGTATGCCAATGGGGGGTGTAGTGAGCGTGGATGTGATCATACGCATCATACAACACACACATACTGACATGCTTGGGTGTATTTCTGCATGGGTGTATGGTGGTTGATTGTGCCAGACAGCTATACAAGGCTAGATGATGGGTATACCTTGGCATCAGGCCACATGACAATGGTCAGCATTGTGGCTCAGGGCTGTAGTTTCTGCATTTGCCCACACAGGTGGGTATTGTATCCTCCATCCAGTCACCTGGTTGACTATTGTGTGCGGCTGTGTGTGGCCAATGCTGTGCATCACTTGCCATGTATGTGTTCCTTACTCCATGACATGGACGGTGTCTGGGATGTGCACACCTCCCACACGCATGTACAGTGACATGTGGAACTGTGCCTGGGGTGTCTGACCCATGTTGTATACATAGATTATTATCAGATGTGCCAGTCTGATGGACAGCAGGTTTACCTTGCACTTCCATTGAAAGCATGCTAACAGCATTCCCTTGTGTCAGTGGCATCTGTCCATACAGGGCATGTTTTCAGGCATGGTATGTCCTTTGTGGGTCACATGTGATGGCACCAGCAGGAAACATGGGGAATGTGCACTGTCTGCATGCATGTGCCTATTGGACAGATGGGCAGGGTGCCATGCCCTCTGTAGCCCACTGCAATCACTTCATAGTTACTGTCAGTGGCCAATATGTAGTGTACTACCCACAAATTGGCTGTTTCCTAGGCATGTGTGTGTGTGTGTGTGTGTGTGTGTGTGTGTGTGTGTGTGTGTGTGTGTGTGTGTGTGTGTGTGTGTGTGTGTGTGTATGAGACATGGGTTGACAGTGTGCTCTGAGTAAACCTGGGGTTGCTAACTGTGATTGGGTGGCCTTTATGTCATGTCTGGTTATGGATTTCACCCCAGCCTCTCAGCTATTTCAAATCTGTTATCCCTGTATGCGCACAAACACACACACACACACACACACACACACACACACACACACACACACACACACACACACACACACACACACACCTGTCATGTCTGGGAGTAGAACCCCTACCGCACTAGTTTATTACACTACAGCACTATGCAGTTATTGTACGCACCACAGAGAATACTGGAGTACTCCCTCCCCAAAGGTGTATATCACATTGGATGACATCAGCAGGATTGGCAAAGTAGGACATTCGAATTCTGGGTAGTGTAGCTAGGCTAAAATGCATTGTTCCCTACACAGACAGTGACACACACACAAAACATCCACAACTGACATGTGTGGGTATAGAACTCCTACCAGAGGTCTATGTCACACTACAGCATGGAGCTGTTATAGGACACACCATGGGAATTACTAGAGAATTCCTTCCCCAAAGGTGTATTTCACACTGAATGACATCAGCAGGATTGGCAACATAGGACATTTGAATTGTGGATAGTCTGGCTAGGCGAAAATGCATTGCTCCCTGTACAGACAGTGACACACACACACAAAACATCCACAACCAACATGTGTGGGTATATAACCCCTAACAGAGGTCTATATCACACTATAGCATGGAGCTGTTATAGGACGCACCACGGGAATTATTGGGAAACTCCTTCGCCAAAGGTGTATTTCACAATGAATGACATCAGCAGGATTGCCAAAGTATGGCATTTGAAATGTACTGAGTGTGACTAGCCTAAAATGCATTGTTCTCTACCCAGACAGACACACGCTTGCCAGATCTGGGATTAGAACAGCTACCTAACTAATATATCACACTACAGCAGTGCACAGTTACAGAACACACTATGGAGATTACTGGGCTACAACCTTTCCAGAGGTGTATTTCTAGGTGGATGACATCAGCAGCCTTGCCAAAGCTGAGCATTTGAATTGTAGGGAGTGTGACTACCCTAAAAAGCATTGCTCTGTCTTCAGACAGACACACACACAAACACAGACACACACACTTGCCAAGTCTGGGTTTAGAACACCTACCTAACTAGTTTATCACACTACAGCAGTACACAATTATAAGGTACACCATGGAGATTACTGGGACACAACCTTCCCAGGGATGTATTTCTAGGTGGATGACATCAGCAGCCTTACCAAAGAAGAGCATTTCAATTGTAGGGAGTGTGACCACCCTAAAAAAACAATGCTATCTACACAGACAGACACACACAGGTGCCAAAGCTGGGGTTAGAACTCCTACCTAACTAGTTTATCACACTACAGCAGTACACAGTTATGGGACGCGCCACAGAGATTACTGGGATACAGCTCTCCCAAAGGTGTATTTCACAGTGGATGACCTCAGAAGGCTTGTCATAGTAGGGCTATGGGGAGGGCAGTGTGTGTGCATGAACCATAACCCATTCATCTAGGGGTTGACACACCAAATGCAGGCACAACCTGGGTCATATTTCGCAGGTACGTGTATACAGCAGCTAGATGACTACTTCCTTGAACAGTCATTTTGCATAGCTGGTACGTGCACCACATACTCTGTAATGCTGACAGATATCGTTGGCTAGTACCTGCAGTGAGTGTCATCTGACCCTCATGTGGTTGTGGCCCTTTGGCTGTGTGCTGGGTGGGACAGGCCTGGATGGCTCCTTGTCACAGTCACCCACTTCCACACATCTATGTATGTCTACCTTTGGCTTATTATAGTGTGTTGCCCTTACATATATGCCTGCATTCCTATCCACTGTGTGCACAAAGCATGAGTGGTGCATACTGAGGAGTGTCTGCACTAACATCTGCAGCTGCCAGATATGTCTGGTTCACTGGTGTTTGCAGACATGGCCTTCATGTAAGTGTGTGAGCATGCCCAGTATGACCTTTCAGTATGTTGTTGACTGACATTGCCTTCATTTCTCTAAGTGTGTGGGCATACCCAGTATGGCCATCTGTACTGAATGTGTGGATTGAGTCCAGGTAGTTTGTACTGCAGTGCTGACCTTTGTGTTGTACACCTACATATAGCATGCTGTCTCTGCAGGGTATCCATCGATCATTTGGCATGGACTGTTACTACATTTCTGTATAGGATGAGGGGGCACACCTGACTATTTCGACATTTCTACACCGGATTGTGGGGAGGGCACACCTGACTGTACTATATTTCTTCATAGGATGGGAGTCGCATCTGACTATTTCTACGTTTCTACACAGGATTGGGGGGGGGGGCAGACCTGACTGTTACTACATTTCTACATAGTATGGGGGGCACACCTGACTATTTCTATGTTTCTACACAGGATTGGGGGGGCACACCTGACTGTGACTACATTTCTACGTCAGATGGGGGGCACACGTGACACTTGTACACAATTGCTAGGACTGTACTACTCCATTTCAGTCTGTAGTCTTACCTATCATGTTGACTAGAGGCATACCAGTGTACTACAGATCTTAGCTTTTAATTACCTACATATTGGTTTCTGACTTCCTACACTTCAGAACTGACATCCCACTGTCTGACCTGCTGTAGTCTGTCTGTGTAGGCCTGGGGGGTTACCCATAGGCCTCAGTCAGAGGCCATAGCACAGCCTTTGTTTGTGTTTGTCTACATCTGTCCTGATGGCTGTGACTATTGGGTATGTGACCCCCCTCCCGACTGATATGTGTGAGTCACTTACCTTGTGGGTGTCCCAGTATTGAGGGTGGTGCTGCAGGACTGCCTATGTCAGATGTACATAGTACACACCCTACACATAGTTAGGCACAGGTAGCATAATGTTTGACATCCCTTTTACTGTATGTGATAGTCAGAGAGAGGTGATATTCCCTGGGTCCCTCCTGTGTCAGTGTATGTGCTATGCATTGCCTCTTTGTCAAGGCCAGGGCATAATGGGCATGCCTCCTTCTGCCTACTGGGGCAGGCTCAGGTTGTTCCTCCTCCAAGTCACTCTGTGCCTGTGCAGGCCTTGGCAATGGTGGAGGTCTGTGTGGCCCTGCTCCGTGCTGTTCCTGCTGCAGATGTTTCTGCAGGATCATATTGTGTAGCATGGCACATACAAGGACAATTTGTGTACATGCAGCTGGTGAGTACTGCAAGGCTCCACCAGATGTGTCTAGGCACCAGAACCATTACTTGAGCATCCCAAACATATGCTCCACTATAATTCTGGTCTGTGCGTGTGCCTCATTATGGAGTTCTTGTTCGGGTGTGTGTGCATTTCTGATGGGTGTCATCAGTCACAGAGTATCCAGCATCCCCCACTAGATGACCGTCAAGGATGTCCCCATTGGCAAATCTCTGGTACAGCTGCATCAGATGCCAGATGTGGAATCATGATAGCTTCCAGGGAAGCCAGCACACACATTCATTATTATGCCCTGGGCATCGCACACGACCTGGCAGTTGATGGAGGGGAAACCCTTGCGGTTGTTGTAGACCCTTCCCTGCTCACTAGGTGGTGCTTTGATGGTTATGTGCGTGCAGTCTGTAGCACCCACTACCTCAGGGTATTCTGCTATTTGGTGGAACAGTTGCATATTGCTGGCTAACGCCTCACGGGTGTTGGGGAAATATACGTGCTCATCGACATGTGCTGACATGGCATCCAGGAACTGGTGAAGTACCCTGGATGCTGATGCCTGTGAAATCCCCATCATATCCCCAGTTGGCCTTTGGAAAGTACCTGTAGCTAGTATTCTTAGGCCTACACATACCTTGGTATCCACTGGGATGCGTTCCCTTCTGTTAGTTCTGTGTGTGAGGCGTGGCCGTCACAGCTGAACAATTTGCTGTAGGAGGTCCCTGTCCACCCTATAGCGCTCCACTATCTCCAGCTCATGTAGCCCCTAGTAGGTTCCCCTGGGTCTGTACACTCTTCTCCATCTCCTCACTGTAGATTGGTGGACAGCATTCATATCTTCACCACCCTCAGCCTCTTCCACAAGTTGCTGTATGATAGCTATTGCAGCCCCTATCATTTTGCTGTAGTGAGTGTTAAAAGTTCCCCGCTTGTTTACACCGGTGGTGTAAGGTGTGGAAAAAACCAGAGGGGAAGGTGTTTGCATAGTTTATAGTAGTGTTCTGGGCTGGGCTGGGCTGGACTGCTGCCTGTGTAATTGGCTGATTCTGATACATTTCACCTGCCACTTAAGCTAGTTCTCCTTGATTACCTTCCTACTGTGTTTTCCCTTCCCATTGCCTTCTTGTTTAAGCCCATGTGCGCGCCGCACAAGCAGAGTGCTAAAATGTGCACACTGCTGCTATTTCCTGTTTTAACTTCTTTTTTCTTCCTGTAAAACCTGGTGTGCGGTGTGCACACCTGCTTAGGCTTTGTAGAGAGTGCTAAACAGGTTTAGACACACCCGCTAGCTTAGCTGTGGTAAGCTAGGAGCAAACCCGAGCCACAGGGCTCCAGTCCGCTTACAGTATGCCTGACACACACACACCCATGATGTCACCTACCTCCTAGGCTTGCACCAAGCTATTCCTACTCTTACGCTGTTGGGACCTGACTCACATCCTGGGGAAAACTGGGATTCACTATCCTTCTCCTCATTTGCATAGGATTGCCTGTTAATGCATAGTGACATGTCTCACACTGAGCCTCCCCCCTTAGCAACCACTACTCACTGGCCAGGCTGTCTTCTGCCTGCCATTGACTTGCATGGCAGAATAATGATTTTAGTTAGACTGTTTATTTTATGGTTATTTTATTATTTCCCCCAATCTCGTTTGCACGCCGCTGCCCTACACTTAAACAGCCGAGATCGGCTAAAAAAAAATAAAAGTTGAGTTTTGTATTTTTTTTTTTGTTTGCAATGCCAATGGCCTTATACTTGGCCATTGGCATGCTTACTACATGATAGGCAGCCTTTATTTGGGGCTGTCACAGCTCCATTTTGGATTTTGCAGAAATGTACCCGGTTACTAACCGAGTACATTTCTGCAGATAGCACTAGTCTTGCACGGACTGTTGCAAGCTTCCTGGATTGCAAAATCACCTCATTGCATAGATTTCTCCTACAAATGGGGTGATTTACATACCAGGGCTTAGTCCGTGCAGGATTACTGCAGGAGTGCTTGTGCACGCCCCTGCAGGCTGTTCCTGGATCGCACGGCAGACATATTGCCTTCTTGAGCTCCTGCACTGATCTTGCACTCCATGCAAGCTTTTGAGAATCCGGGGGTATGTCAATGTAGGTTATTCATAATATAGCAGGATTTGAATTATGTTCATGTACTTTACTGACAGTTTTTGTTTAATCCCATGTCTATGTACAGTTGTTTTCATTAGTGATTTATATTTTTTGTATTCATGTATAAAATGGTATAATTTTTGTGTGGAGCTTTTTCTTCCACAGCCTTCATGAAAATGTTTTTTTTTCCCAGTTAGGTTTTTATGGTCAACAAATGGAAATAACTAAACAAATAAATAAACAATACCGACAAGAAACCTGAGAGTCAATTGGATACATGCAGACTTGGAAACCTGATAGACTGCATTCTCATATTTTTTTCCTGAGTGAAACATCACAGAATTGTTTGTAATACATCTCCCAACCAGGGTTTTGTATGTATTGCCTTCCTTGCTTTAACATTGTACTTTTGACAACAAACTTCTATAAGATAACTAAGGTAAGATCTAATTTTGCACATGCCACTTGGATGGGTTACTTACATGTGCTAACATGAGACAGGCATAGGCTTTTGACTGTCTTTGCTTTTAGTTGCACTGTTATTCTGTCATTTCAAATCTTTAGTTAGTGTGTGGTGGGATGCTGTTGCCCTAGGCACAAGCTGTTAGGGTTTATGACTGGCACTGCTGAAAAACTACCCTTGCATTCTGTTTGTAATCATTTAATCCACCATGAATAAATGCTATTCCTTCAATAAGTGGTGTGATTTGTTTTATGGAGTTTTGAATGCCAATTAGTTCTTGTAAACTAACTGGCTACAAACCGAATCAGTTATCATTTAAGCAATTGTGGCAGCTTAAATGATTTTTTTCAAAGACTACTTGTAGAGTGTGTGCATGTGTGTGTGTGTGTGTGTGTGTGTGTGTGTGTGTGTGTGTGTGTGTGTGTGTGTGTGTTTGTGTGTGCATGTGTGTGTTAGTAGGAAAGATAACTTTGCTTATAAGATTGTATTTTATGTGTTTTCAACTCTAGAAGATTTCTTTTTTTACCCAACAACATTTTGAAGGTTTAGAGGGGGCACCAGTTGGAACATTGCCAATGGTAGCAGTTGATCTAGCTACAGCTCTGTATTATTTAATATACTGTATTACACAATCTTGCAATGTATGTATCTCAGATGGTGGTTATGCATTTTATATTATAAATCTATGGTTTAAGGTCTCATACTACCTTTCATATTTACTCTTACCTGTCTACTGCTGCAGTTTGTTCACTGTCTTTGTAGTCCCAGATCATAACTAAAAAAAGGTTTCTTAAAATTTGCCTTCCAATCTGGATAACAAACAAATGAAGCAAATAAATGTATAAATATATACAGAAAACAAAGACCTACTCCAGGATTTATGAAGCTCCATGCAAGAATAAGACTATTCTTGCATGGAGTGGTTCATGTCCATTTAGAACAGCAGCGAGCCTTGCATATGCATGAAGGCACCCTGCTATTTAATCTAAATGGGCACAAACCAGGAGCGAGTGCAGGGGGCATGTGTCATCAGTGCCTGCACATGTAACACACCCCCTTCACTCAGAAAGTGCCGTACGGCACTTTGTGACACAAATGAGTGTCAAGTTATATAATATTGGAGCCTGGCTATAATATTATATAGTAAATGAGTGTCCGGAGACACTGAAATGTAAGTAGCTAACATTTCAGTGTCCGTGGACAATGAAAAAAAACAAAACAAAACACAAACACCTAGAAGGCAGCAGCCTTCAGGTGCACACACCCAAATGTATGTACTCTTGCCCTACATGCATGGAAGCAGTAGGGCAAGAGGAAAGCAATACAAATTAAAAAAGTAAATTATTTTTTTTTCATCAAATAAATCTGTAATTTAAGAGGTAAGCAACTTTTTTGCGTGGCACACCATTATGCTTAGCCTGACTGAAATCCTGAAAATGATAGACAAGTGCTCCTTTGATAGAAAAGCTCATCAAGCTGCTGTAGCACAGTGGGACTGACATGGTATAGGTTCATAGGTTCATACTAGGCTATCTGCCCTAGGGCATTTATAAGCCTAGCCAGAGTGTGTTTGGCTTTCGCCACCCATTTTAAATGAATTTTGCTATGCCCTTTTTCGAGGTTAGTATACTGTGCCTCTATCTAACAGTGACACAGAAGTGATACCCAAGGTAAACCTACTATCTCCCATCCACTCATCAAGATTCCTCTTGAAGAGAGTCAATGAGGGACTCTGCCTAACCTGGACTGGGATTTTATTCCAGAGTGAAGGGAGCCTCTGGGTTATGAATCTGTCCCTCCAGCATGTCCTATTTATTTCAGTGCTGAGGTTCAAGTCTCTCGAGCACGTAGCTTGATGGGATTTGGATTTTCTGAGGTGCAGCATGTCCATTAATTCTGGGCTGGACATGGCTTTATACGTCAGGCACAGATCGCCTCTGAGCAGGCGGTATGCCACTGAGTAGAGCTGGAGTTTCTTTAATCGGGCAGCATATGGCATCTGTTTGAGCCCTTTGATCCTCTTGGTGAGGTACTTTTGGGGTCTTTCCAGTTGCTGCAGGTGTCTGGTAAGGTACATCCCAAAAGGGGCATTGTACTCAATTATGGGCCTGATGAGGGATGAGTAAAGGGGCACGATGACCTCCCCTGATCTAGATGTGAATCCCTTCATGATTAGGTGGGCTATATAAAATGTTTTTCTAACCACTTTGGCCATGTGGTTGTCAAATGAGAGATTGCTATCAACTTGGTTCCCCAGGTCCCTAATTACTTCTTCCGTACTTAATGGATTACCACCTATGTGATAATTTGTGGGCACTTTGTTTTTGCCAAAGGGGATGACTATACACTTTTTGGCATTTAGCTTGAGGCCATGGATCTGGCACCAGTTGTCTGTTTCTATGAGGCCCTTTTGTAGGATGCTTGTGTCGGCTGGAGAGTCTATTATGGCACCCAGTTTGCAGTCATCTGTGAACTTGGTCAGCCACAGTCCTTCCATGTTAGCCTGTACCTCCGAGAAATATATACTGAACAAGAGAGGTCCCAGGACTGAGCCTTGTGGGATGCCACTTGTAACTGGTTTGGAGTCTGACATGGCTCCAGCAATTCTAACCATGTGGGTTCTGTCCTTGAGCCAGTTTGCAACCCATCTAGTGACATAGGGGTTTATATTTAAGCTGGTGAGCCCGAGTGGGGTATTGTATCGAAGGCTTTTGCAAGGTCCAGGTAGGCTGTGTGGACCACCTTCCCCTCGTCAATGGCCTTGGTGACTGTTTCAAAGAAATTGACCAGGTTTAAGAGGCAGGATCTGCCCTTAACAAAGCCGAACTGGGTAGGATCCAGTGTCTGTAGGTCCCCAGTATCTTTATTTATGAGATCCATGATGATCATTTCCATAGCTTTGCAGACCAAGCTAGTCAAGCTTATGGGGCGATAGTTTCCAGGATCCATTGAGGCACCACCTTTGTGGAGAGGGACCACCCACTGTTGCTGTACGCCACTCTTTGGGTACATATCCTGTAGTAAGGCTGAAATTGAACAGTAGTTTTATGTTTGGGTTTAGTTCTTCTTGGAGTTCATGTAGGACGCAGCCCAGGACACTGTCAGGTCCCATTGATGCTGTGTTTTTTGCTTTGGAGAGGGCGGCTCTTACCTGAGCATCTGAGATGTCAGGGGGGCAGCACTCTGCTGGGATAGATATTTGTTCTTTTGGTGGGGAAGGGGTGGAGAAGTTTGCGCTGAACCTGTCAGCTAGGATGTCGGCAATGTCTGTGGGTTCGGTGTATTTTTTGTCATTTTGGACTAATTCTGAGCATATCTGGGAATTCCCACCCAGGTTCCTAACATAACTAAAGAAAGCCTTGTGATTATCCTTAGTGTCCTGTGCAATTTTTCTCTTGATGCTGGCCTTAGACGATTTTATGAGTGCCCGTAGTTTTTTGCTAATACTGATCAGAGACGCCTTCCCTTTTTGGGATTTTGCTCTAGCATGTAGTAGCTTCCTCTTTCTATTGTACAGTTTGTTTATGGCTGGGGTCCACCAGACAGGACGCCTAACTTTGGAGGATTGGGTCTTGGTTTAATTTGGGATTGCATGATCCATGCATTCCTGAAGGTGTTTATAGAATGCGTTTATAAAGGATTCTGCGGTCTGGGCCGTATTTTCCACAGGCCCGGGGGCTTTGAAGGATTCCACCTCGGTTTTGAGGAGTGTGAAATTTGCTTTAGAGAAGTTTTTCACTGTGGTTTTCTGGGCAGGGGCTGGGGTTGGGATGTGAATATCTAGTGAGATTAGTTTATGGTCTGATCTTACCAGTGAGGGATACACTTCTGGTCTGGAGCATAGAGTCCCCATGTTGGTGATGATCAGGTCCAGTATGTTTTCCCATCTTGTGGGAGTGGCAACAAGTTGTTCCATAGCATTTGAGTTTATAAATTCTAGGAACCTTTGGGCTAGGCTGTTGGAGCTAGAGTAATGCTCCCAGTCTATGTTAGGGTAGTTGAAGTCGCCCAATATAATGGTGTTTGGAGAGACCTTCATATTTTCCAGTGTTCTCAGGAAGGCTGAGTGGGGTTCCTGGGTTTGGGAGGGTGGTCTGTAGCAGGCTATAAACTGGAAGGCAGTTTTACCCACTGTTAGTTGCACATGGATAGTCTCTGATGCTTCGTGTTGTGCCACCAACCTGGAGGTGTGGGTATCTTTGACGAATATTGATACTCCCCCTCCTTTTGTGGTTCGGTCCAAGTTTTGGGGCCGAAAAACATGGTATGAGGTATAACCTGGTAGTGCTGGGGTGCTCTCGGGAGCCTTGAACTAGGTTTCTGTTACTGCACAGATATCGATGTTCTCCATGCTAAGGAGAGTTTCGAGTACGTGCATCTTGAGGTTTAGACTTCTGGCGTTGAGTAGCATTACTCTTAGTTTCTTATCCCTTGTGATACCTATGGAGGTGGGCTTGTCTTTTGAGCCTTGCCTAAAAAAGGCACTATGGGGGTGGCAAGAGCCTTTGCCAATATCCGAAAGCCCAGGGGTGACAGGTGCAAGCCGTCCCTAGTGAAGCATCGTGGCTTGTCGAGCATGTCATCCCAGGTAGACAGGCATTGGATCCCCTTTGAATGACACCAATACTTAAGCCAGTTGTTGAAATTGATCATCTTGTCTTCATATTGTGGCATCATTCTTGGTGAGGGTAAGATGCTACTCAAAGTCAGGGTCATACCAGCCTGGGCTACATGCTCAGAGAGCTCCTCTATGTCTCTTTTCATGTAGTCCAGGGAGGTATGTCTCAGGTCATTCACACCAGTATGGACAATGACTGAGTCATATTTGTACTTGCCTTGGAGTGACCTGAGTGCTTGTGTTATGTGACAGATCCTAGCGCCCGACAGGCAGCTCACCGTGACCTTCTCCTTGTTCAGCCTGGTGAGCGGGACGTCAGTGTGCCTGACAATAGAGTCACCTATTACAAGTGTATCAGGTGTGTTCTTTAGCCTTAAGGGCTGTGACTGTTCAGCACACTGGCTTTGTGAGCTATGTGTTGCACGTGTTTTGTTTTGGGGTAGCGGTTGCTTGGGTGTCTGCTTTGGAGGTCTCTGCTGCTTAGGCAGATTTTTATTTAGAGCCTCCGAGTATGTTTTTGTGTGTTTATGTGTTTGGTTTGCTGTTGTGGTAGGTCTATGTGAGACTGGAATTGTAGTGAGTGTGGTTTCCTTCTCCTCCTGACTGATTACGTCAGTGCTGAGTTTGGAGAACTTAGCCTCCAGTTTGGCTATATGGTTGCATCTCTCACATGTGTTGGAATTTGTTGGGAGGAGGAGAGGGTTGTCTGTGTACATGAGGCAGTTGTAACATTGCCTCAAGATTCCCAGATTCACCAGCTGGACCGGAGAGGAGATTGACAACTGACCTTTGGACATGCTAGAATAGTATTGGGAATTCCTTTATAATTGAAAAAAAAGGCCAGTGGGGAACAATGTACTCAAGGGGAGTTTGTGAGGGTGTAGTGCTTTTAATTTTTTAGTGCTGACTTATATAATTGCTTTAGTGAGCAAGTGCCAGGCTTTAGAGTGGGAATAGGGTGTTTATTATGAGAACTAGATCAGTTCTAAGGGAAAAAGTGAAGAGCAGACTTTGTGGAGCCGAGAATGGTTTAAACCCAACTAAGCAGTGCTGCCCGATGCTGTGCTATGCGCAAAATCCTGCAAAGCCACGCTAAAGCAGGTTTTATACAGGGGGACTTGAAAGAGCTAGAAATTGGCCCAAAACGGCCAATAGACTGCCAAATTCTTGTGCTGGGAACATTCCTCCAGGGATAGATAGGCTGCTCCAAGCTCCCCACTGCCACTGGTGAACAAAGAAGCCTCCCTTTATCCAATAAAGGAAATGGGCAACACAGGAACTTTCCAAAAGTCCAGAATACAGCAAAGCCTGTATTTGGACTACTCTAGGTCAGGAAAGATTGGAAACAAGGATAATTTTTTTTTTTTTGGTTCAAACCCTCCCAGCCAAATTATTTAATAAACTTTTAAGGAATTTGAATGATTGATGTCAATCATATGGCCTATGTATAGTACAGTAGGGGTGGGAATGTGTAAAATATAAATGTAAAAAATAATTTATAAATTTAATGAAAAAAATAGATTTAAGCAATGCTTTGCTAGTGTAAGCATTGCTTACCAGCTTTCAGCTGTGCTTACCTGATTTAAGCATTGCTATACTGGCCAATCAAGTAAAAGTGCGGGAAAACTGCCCTATTTAAACCACACAAGCGGGAATACAACCATAACCATTTGGGATTGCTCACAGCAGGACCAAAATATCTGGTGTCGGTGAAGGTGTTTGCTTCCAAGTGCAACACTGGGGCATCCAGGAGTAACGGGTCATGGTTGGGCTTCTAGTAAAAAACATGATGGCAGGCTGCTGCAGGGTCAGTACCAGGGCTCACAGTACAAAGCGGAGGCCTGGAACCAGCTTGCACATGATCTCACCAGTGCCACTGACATACCCCGGACTGGTGAGCAGGTACATCACCACCATAATGACCTGAAGTGGAGGAGGGGTGCACTCTTGGACCAGTGGATCCAAGAAGCCCAAGCACAGGATGTCCCACCTGTCTGTAAGCATGCAGTCTTATGTATCTCTAAGTATGGAAAAAGTTCAACTTGTGACTGTGCAGGTGTGATTAATGTGTGATGTGTCCCCATACAGCTGCTGCGGAGAGGTCCCAGAATGTTGAAGCTCATGCCCAGTGACTGGCCTGGCTACATTGGCAGTATGGTGGGTACAGAATACCCCCTACTATTAGCAGTAATTCAAAATTAGTACTGTCTGTATATATAATTGTGCTGTAAAAGTCAGGAATAAATGCCTGTGTCAGGCTGCCAGCATTACAAAGGAGTATTCCCAGCTGCTGTGTAATACAGATGTCAGTAGCAAACAAGGTACAATATGCAGGAGAGGAATATTAGAATATGTATGAGTGCATCTGAGTGAACCTCCCAAGAAAGTGCCATGTCAGTGCTACTGTAACAGTTAGAAATGTAAAGCATTCCCCTGTGCAGATCACGCAGGAATAGTAATTGTGGATTTCTGAGTTGTACACAGATATGTATGTCAAAACTAATAAAGGTGATCCCAAACACTGGTGTGTGTCATCTCACTTGTACATGAAAAATAGAAATGTGTATGTAATGCAGAATGCATTAACTGAGGTGAACTGAGTTAGCACTGCTTGCCTGCATACTTTTAGAATGGGCATGTCAAATAACTTAAAAAAAGCAATAGTACATATTCCCATCAGAATGTGTTTTACTTGTTTGTCTGCCAGCAGTGTCTTGTGTTAACCTTTCAATTTCAGCTGTATGTAGCTGTGAATATACTGAAAATGTATAAGGCTAACAGGTACAGACTTAAAACCTACACTGTGTACTCAGGAATCCAAATTGCAGTATATAGTTGTAAAACAGTCAAACATGCAATCCAGCTAATGTGCACATTTCACAAACAGTGACATCAATGTCTGTTGTATATGCATAATTTGTACTGAAAATGGGAAACAAATAATGCACCATGTCATAGTAAAAGTACTGTGCACAAAAATATGTACTAGATAGAAATGTCACAAACAACAAGCAACACCTCCCCAGTAGCTCAGTCTGATAAAGACTAGGCCTGTAGTTCAATTTTGCACACACCATGGTTTGAATAGTAGTGTACTGACAAATATACTTGATAGCAGTTGTTAATTGAATCTGTTCCCTTCCCCCACCATTCAACTGATCCAATCATCACACTGAAACCAACATGGGTATGTTCCTAAACAAACCTCTACTGTTGGGAACGTTGTTCCATTTCGTTTATCATTGTTTAAACTGTGTGCATACTAATATTCCCTGTTGAATAATTATTTTATTGCCTGCCTGACATACCACTAACTGGCATTCTGTTGCAACCCTGAATGCCATTCCATATATGCATGGGTTCTGTTTGCTATGGCACTGTTATAATTGCACTGTGTTGGGTAAATGAGAATATCCATGCATGCTACTTTGACTAATATTGTAATGTGCTGTGCATGATTAACCAATATTCATTGTTAAATTCCACACCATAGCGCATATGGAAAGGCAGATCCCAGTGGATCCACCACTCCTACCCCACCTGGCCAAGGCAGCAGGTCCCGGCAAGTCAGGGAAACAACCCATACCTCCCTCATCTGCTGGTCCTGCACCACCCTTGAGTGGAACTGCTGCAGGGAATGAGGCTCACCCCCCCCCCTGCAAGTGGGTATGGTGAAGATGTTGTCACCCAGGATGAGGTCTGTGGCATGGTGCGCAGTGTCCTCCAGATGGAGCTGGATAGCCACCTGTGCCAGGTGGAGGGCAGGCTGGTACAGCTAGAGGAGCAGGTGGCCCCTCCAGCCCAGCCCCCAGCACAGCCACCTTTGGGGCTGTGAAGGAGTAGTGGTGACTGCCACCAGGTGGGGACATCAGTGCCACTACTGCCATTTGGGTGGCTCATGAGTCTCAGATTCCCAACCACCCTCCCCATCAAGGTGTTTACTTCCCCATGTGTCATACACCACCCCTGTCTGCTGTCTTGTCTGTCTGTAAATGCAACCTCTTCTACCAAACCTCCCTCACCACACTTACCCATAATGCTTCCTTAACATCCCACTCTCACCTTAACAAAAAAAATAGGGGCATCTGTCCCACAAAAAAATCACATCCTATACATAGCTCTGCTTTCACCCAGAGACATGCATCCAGCACGCAATCTAACCCTACCAATCATTCATAGTGTATGATGCCTACACACCTCCCTGTAGGGTGTGAGGATCCAAATTCAAAATTGCCTACATTGAAAGAAGCTGTTGCTGCCAAAGAAATGCAGAACTATGGTCCTTTCCTACACCCGTCCAGCACATCCCTACCTGTTTCTCCTCTTGTTTTTTCCCCTACTTGCTCCAATTTCACCACTTTCCTATCTCCCTTTTTTCTTTCCTTTATTTGAAATTAGCACGAGTTTAAGTGGCTGTAAGTAGCTGTAAGTGGGCGTAAACTAAGCTAAGCTCACGTAAGCACTGCTTAGCTCCGTGCAAGCCTGCTTATAACTGCTTTAAAGTGCTTTAATCACTCTGTCTCAAACAGCCCCTGTTCTGCCCAGCAACAAAATAATTAGCCCTTGCAAGTCTCAAAACAAGGACCCTGCACACTAAAACCAAAGTGATTTACCACTAAACCATTTCAGACATAAACAAACTTGGTGTTTTCTCAAACATATCATCCAGCACAGTCATGCAACAGTAGGGGAAATCTATTTATATATGTAGATGTATGTATGTATGTATGTGTACATATATATATATATATATATATATATATATATATATATATATATATATATATATATATATAGGTTCATAGGTTCATAGGTAGGTACTGGGCTATTGGCCCTAGGGCCTATACAAGCCTAGCCAAAAAGGTACTCTGAAAATTATTTTTCTGTGCCCCTGTCAAGCAGAACCACAGAAGTGATCCCCGGGGTGAATTTCCTATTACCCATCCAATCATCAAGATTTTTCTTGAAGAGTGCTAATGAGGAGCTCTGTTTGACATAGATAGGTAGTCTGTTCCAGAGTATGGGAAGTCTCTGGGACAGGAATCTATCCTTCCAGCATGTTCTGTTTATTGTGGTGACAAGGTTTAGGTCCCTAGAGCATGTAGCTCAGAGGAATTTCTTTAAGTGGAGCATGTCCAACAGCTATGGATTTGACATAGCTTTGTATGTTAGGCAGAGATCGCCTCTGAGTAGGCGATATGTGACAGAGTAAAGCTGGAGTTTTTTTAGATGGTCTGCGTAAGATATCTGTTTGAGGCTAGTAATCCTCTTTGTGAGGTAATTTTGTGGCCTTTCCAGTTGTTGTAGATGTCTTGTGAGGTACATACCAAAAGGGGCATTGTACTCTATAATGGATCTAATGAGTGATGAGTAGAGGGGAAGAATGACCTCTTTTTTTCTGGATGAGAAACCTTTTGTGATGAGGTGTGCCATGTAGAAGGATTTCCTGACCACTGTGGCAATGTGATTATCAAAGGAGAGACTACTGTCCACCTGTGTCCTAAGGTCTCTTATCACACTTTTGGTGTTAAGTTGACTACCGCCTATGTGGTAGTTCATGGGTACAGAGTTTTTACCAAAGGGGATGACAATGCACTTTTTGGCATTGAGCTTGAGACCATGTCTTTGACACCAGGCATCTGTCTCATTGAGGCCCTTTTGTAGGATGCCCACATTGTTAGGAGTTTTGATTATGGCTCCTAGTTTGCAATCATCTGCGAATTTAGTTAGCCAAAGACCTTCTGTGTTAGCCTGTACTTCAGAGAAGTAGATACCAAACAGGAGAGGACCCAGGACTGAACCCTGTGGTACTCCACTTGTCACTGGTCTGAAATCTGATTTGGAGTCTGCTACTTTCACATTGTGGGTTCTGTCAGTAAGCCAGTTGGCAGCCCATCTTGTGACATAGAGATTTATACCTAGTTTAGTGAGTTTATCTATAATTCCAGAGTGGGGGATGGTGTCAAACGCCTTGGCAAGATCTAGATAGTCTGTGTGAACCACCTTACCCTCATCTATGGCTTTGGTGACTACTTCAAAGAAGTCTATCAGGTTTAGGAGACATGAACTGCCTTTTACAAACCCAAACTGTGTGGGGTCCAGAGTTTGGAGATCTCCAATGTCTTTGTTTATGAGTTCCATGATGATATGTTCCATGGCCTTGCAGATGAGGCTCATCAGGCAAATGGGCGGTAGTTCCCGGGGTCTGTTGTGGCCCCCCCTTTGTGGAGTGGGATAACTGTCGTGGTGTGCCATTCAATGGGCACAGAGCCTGAGGTGAGGCTATGATTGAACATGGTACTTAGGTGGGGTGCCAGTTCATTCTGTAGTTCATGTAGAAGGCAGCCTGGGATATTGTCAGGGGCTTTGGAGAGTGAGGTATTTCCTATGTAGCCATGATTACAGGAACTTTGCATACTTCCGGTATAAAGATGGGCCCTTTAGGGGGTGAGAAGGGGGTAAAGTTAGCACTGAACCTATCTGCCGGGATGTTGGCAATATCAGCTGGTTCTGTATATTTAGTGTCATTGTGCTGTAACTCAGAGCAGATCTGAGTGTTGCCATTGAGATTTTTGACATAGCTATAGAATGCTTTGTGGTTGTCTTTATAATCAGTGGCAATTTTGTTTTCATAACTAGCTTTGGAGGATTTTATGAGGGATCTCAGCTTCTTACTGAGGCTGACCAGGGAGTTCCTCCAATTGTAGGATTTTACTCTTTTTTTGCAACAGTTTCTTTCTTCTGTCGTAGAGTTTGTTTATGGCAGAAGACCACCAGATTGGCTTCCTTTTTTTGGAGGATAGCATCTTGGTTCTGTGAGGGATAGCACGATCCATGCACTCATGTACGTGGTTATAAAGTGCATTTGTGTAGGATTCAGCAGTCGTACCTCTATTGTTCATCTGCATGGGTGTCGTGAAGTTTGCCACCTCTGTCTTAAGAAGCGTGAAGTTGGCTTTGGAGAACTTTTTAACGGTTGTTTTCCTAATGGGGGGTGGGAGCGGGATGTGGATATCTAGGGTGATTAGCTTGTGGTCGGATCTGACCAACGAGGAGCTGACCTCTGGTGTGGAACACTGGTCACCCATGCTGGTGATGACCAGGTCTGGGATATTGCTGCCCCTGGTGGGGGGTGTGTATAAGTTGATCCAAGGCGTTGGAATTGATGAGTTCCAGAATACGCTGAGCAAAAGAGTTGGTACATGAGTAGTTTTCCCAGTTAATGGTAGGGTAGTTGAAATCACCCATTATTAAAGTGTTGGGTTGTACCTTAATATTTTCCAGTGTATCAGGAAAAGAGGAGTGGGAATCCTGGGGCATGGTGGGGGGTCTGTAGCAAGCTACAATCTGGATTGTGGTTTTGCCCAGAGTTAGTTGAATTTGGATAATCTCGGATGCATTATGCTGAGCAACTAGCTTGGAGGTGTCAATATCCTTAATGAATATAGACACGCCTCCACCTTTAGTGTTTCAGTCCGGGTTTGGTGGCCAAAAGGTGTGGTATGAATTATAGCTTGGTAATGCAGGGGTGCTCTCTGGAGCTTTGAACCAGGTCTCTGTCACTGCACAGATGTCAATGTTCTCTATTTTAAGGAGTGCCTCGAGTGAGTGCATTTTGAGGTTTAGACTTTTAGCATTGAGTAGCATTACCCTCAGATTTTGCTTGCTTGTACCTGTTACAGTGGTGAATTTGTTATTTGAACCTTGCCTAAAAAAGGCACTATAGGGGTGGCAAGAGCCTTTGCCAGTATCCGGAATCCCAAGGGTGACAGGTGCAGGCCATCTCTGGCAAAGCAGTGTGGTCTGTCGATCATGTCATCCCAGGCAGATAGATACTGAATTCCCTTAGAATGACACCAGAAGCTTAGCCAATTGTTAAAGTCAATCATTTTGTCCTTGTACTGTGGTGTCATTCTGGGTGATGGCAGGATGCTACTCAGGGCTAGGGTCATACCAGCCTGGGCTACAAGATCAGAGAGCTCTTCCATGTCTCTTTTCATGTAGTCCAGGGAGGTACGTCTCAGGTCATTCACACCAACATGGACAATGACAGAGTCATATTTGTACTTGTTGTGGAGTGGCCTGAGTGCGTGTGTTATGTGGCAGATCCTGGCACCTGACAGGCAGCTGACAATAACTTTTTCCTTGTTTAGCCTGGTGAGTGGAACATCAGTGTGCCTGACTATAGAGTCACCTATGACTAGAGTGTTGGATACGTTATGCCTTATGGGCTGTAGTTGAGTGGCACACTGAGTATGTGGGCTATGTGTCATTTGGGTTGTGTTGGGGGGTGGAGGTTGCTTGCATTTCTGCTTTGGAGGTCTCTGTTGTTTGGGCAGATTTATACTGAGAGCCTCCGCGAATGTAGGTGCGTGTTTTGTGCTTCTGTGTGTGTGTGTTTTGGTGGCATAGGTTTTGAGGGACTATGTGATGAGTGTGGTGCGGTGCAAGTGTTTACCTTCTCCTCTTGACTGTCTAGGCCAGTCTTTGGTGAAGAGAGCTTTGCTTCCAGTTTGGCTATATAAGTGCATCTCTCACAGGTCGTAGTGTTGGGTGGTAGGAGGAGAGGGTTGTCTGTGTACATCAGGCAATTGCTGCATTGTCCCAAGATGCCCAGATTCATCAGTTAGACAGGAGAAAACGCCGGGAGATGACCTTTAGACATGCCTGAATAGGTGCTTATTTATTAAGTACTAAAAACAGTTTTCCTCTAGACAAGTGAGGAAAGTTGAGTGCTGTAGTAATTTGTAACTTATTTAGTGCTTACAATGAGTTCTGAACAAGTGCTGCGATCAAAGAAACAGATGAGTGCTAAAATTAAAAAGCTGGCTAGTTGCAAGGGAAATTTTGAAGAACAGACTTTATGGTGCCAGGAATAGTTTAACCCCAGTTAAGTGGGGGGGGGGGGGCTTAGGAGCTCACAAACAGTCCTGGACACAGCAAATCTGTATCTGACCTGCCACAGGAAAGGGGGGAAGCAAGCTTAGATTTTTTTTCCAGTAAAGTGGAAATGGAGAAAGCTGGAACAGAAGTTAATTCAATGTTAAGAATCTGAGTGGGTTGGCCGTCATAAATGATCTCTATTAGATTGAGTGAACTAATGACACTAGACTTGGAGGAGTGTCACAGATCAAATATACAGTATGGGTGGGCAACTGCAAAGCCACCAAGTATAAGAACACACAACACTAGGGAGGGTGGGTGTGAAAAATTACAGTTCCTAGCTGTAGCCACTAAATGAAAGTTTTAAACAGATCAAGGAGCAGACTCAAGAATGCTTTTAACTGCAAACAGACAAAAATGCACAGGAAAGCTCGGATAGAGCACTCACAAACAGAAAATACAACTGTCAGTATGAAAAAGCAGTTTACAGTTAAGTAATGTTAAAACAGTATAAAACAGTACATAAATGCAGTGAAACAATAAAAAAGCTTTATAACACTGCAAACTGTAGTAGATCAACTGTATAGCACAATTATAAGTGTTTCAGAAGTGCAGTTCAGTGAAATAAGTGTAAGAAATAACTTATCCTGCTCTTGGAATCTTAAGGAATTTCCACTTATGCAATGCAATCCAGAGCCTGACAATACAAGCAGAACTTTTATAAGACACAGGGTTTATATAGCAGTAAGAATGGAAGAGTTGGAAGATCAGATTACTACTCAGTCCCTGCTATTACCCAATCACTCGTACTACAGAAGGTCAGGAGGCCTTGTTACTCTCAATAATAATAATGAAGACAATCAGCAGAAAATGGCTGCCAGAAACACAGGAAACTCAAACAAAACTACCAGCCTAGACAACAGGCCTCTATCAAGATTATGCCACCTGAGCAGAACACAGAAACCTCACTTTAAAAGCATAAAAAGAACATCCACAAAGGGAAAATACAAGCCTCAGTATGAAAAAGCAGTTTACAATTTAGTAATTAAATAAAAAATGCAATTATAGTAATGCACACTATTACATTTCCTAGCTGTAGCCACTAAATGAAAGTTTTAAACAGATCAAGAAGCAGACTCGAGAATGCTTTTAACTGTAAACAGACAAAAATGCACAGAAAAGCTCGGATAGAGCACTCACAAACAGAAAATACAACTCTCAGTATGAAAAGGCAGTTTACAGTTAAGTACTTTTAAAACAGTATAAAATAGTACATAAATGCAGTGAAACAATAAAAAAATGCGTTATAACACTGCAAAATGTAGTGTATAGCACAATTATAAGCATTTCAGAAGTGCAGTTCAGTGAAATAAGTGTAAGAAATAACTTATCCTGCTCTTGGAATCTTAATATCTTTATATATATATATATATATATATATATATATATATATATATATATATATATATATATATATACATATATATACATACATCTATATATATATATTATATATATATATATATATATATATATATATAAAATGTCTACATATATATGTCTATATACACATATATATATATATATATATATATATATATATATATATATATATATATATATAAGAAATATATATATATATATATATATATATATATATATATATATATGTGTGTGTGTGTGTGTGTGTGTGTGTGTGTGTGTCTGTGTGTGTGTGTGTGTGTGTGTGTGTGTGTGTGTGTGTGTGTGTGTGTGTGTGTGTGTGTATTGCGTTTGCACATTGGATACACACTCTGAACCTCTCACTGCAAAACATCTCACCAAAGGCACTATTAATGGGGGTGAAGGAGCCCAAATTAAGTACCTCTTGTTATTATTGATATCATCCCCTCCTCCACAGCTGAACAGATCTGCCTTGCAGTACAATAACCAACACTTGCTAGTCTCATACCCAGGACCCTACACAACATAGCCACAACAAGTTAACAGTAATCCATCTCAGCTGTACGATGTCAGGATGATTTCAATAACATATCATGCAGAACAGTCCATCTACCATAGGGAATGTACAATGTGGAAGCAGTAAACATTCCAGTGATGCATTTACACACACACACACACACACACACACACACACACACATATATATATATATATATATATATATATATATATATATATATATATATATATATATATATATATATATATATATATATATGCACATACATACACATATACATATATTACTTCTTATAGATATGCATAAGACAATCCCCGGGATTCGTGAAGCTCGGCACAAGGCCGGAATTAGGCTTGCGCCAACCGTGCGGCATGTAGATGGCGCAGTAGCACCATATGCATATTAATGAAGGCGCGCTGCCGTCACAGCCACGTGCATAGGAAACAAGCGCGAGTGCATGGGGCATGTCGAAGTGCAGCAGGGAGGCATGGAAATGTTGGCTGTTGACATGCAACCTAAAATGCTGAATATTACAGTCTTCCTGCAATAGTAATCACACCTGTAAGTGCCCGTGGATACTGAAATGTATGCAAAGAATGCAAGACAGTTCTTGCGAACACAAGAAGCAAGCACAAATGCACGTTAGCGAATATCGAGTCTCCATTCCTCAAACAAATGACAATTAAAACCGTGTGCCCGTAGTCTAATGCAGTGTACATAGTTATACCAAGTGGAAGTAAAACGCATCATGTTAGCACACCAACAATAGCTACATGTCTAGCCCAATGGTCATGGTTACCACTTGTCCCAAATTGTGAGGGATAGTACACAGCTGGGCAGTTGTGTCCATACCGAAACCATTCTAAGTGTAACATATCCTGCGACCGTATGACATAATTATGTCCCACATTGCATGTAATAGTCACATACAATAGTTATATCCATATGTAACATACCATGTTACAAGAAATAGAATAAGCAAGTATACGAAACAGACGGAGCATATAAACTGCTACAACAATAAGCTAACACGTAGGCATAAAACAAAAGTATCATCCATAGTACTGACCGTGGGTATGTGTTGTCCTGTAGAATCTGATTGGGGTCCGGAAAATATCCCATGCTGGCAATATGAAAAGGTGGCAACCCTACCAATGGTCAGAGCAGTCGGCCAGAAATCTGCCCATATGCGGTCCAAGCCGTTTTTGTCAGGATGTGCAAAGGTTGAATGGGTATTACCCGGGTGTACCTACCATGTCATGAAAGATAAGTACTGGCGTGCATCTATGTGCGTGATGTACAGCATGTGGAAGGTGAAAAATGCCAGGGTAGTCCTCACACCCGTACAGGTACCTGACATATGTAGTGTATGCAAATGCATTTCCTTGACCGTGCCATGAGCCATCAACCAAAGAAGGGATGGATGGAGTGCCTGGAATATGTGTGTGGGGGTGATGGGTAATGTTAAAATCCACAAAGGTGAGACTGTGTTGGATGCACAATAGGTGAACTGGAGGTATATGAGTGAAAAGCGTGTGAATCAGAAAGAAACACATAGAACAAGCATACACATGCGCAATACAACCTGACAGGCCATACTGCAGAACACAATCACACAAACATGTGAATATTAAAATGTGCGATACACATGTACAGGAACGTCACCGGCACATACCCACAGAATGCTCTGGTTGGAACTGGGCCATCCAAATGTAACACAGCTGGATGCATAATTGAATACCCATCATCCCCTCTACAGCACACAACCTGCCCCCATTCTTGAACGTCCACCAAATCCAGCCATACTCTGGCTACTAGCTTGGCACAGCCATAGCTACACATACTGACCATTACTCATATGTAGTAGGCAGTGTCATCCTAGGCAGTGTCAGGATTGCAAACTATGTATCCCTTGCATGTAAAACCTTAACACATTTTTGTAAATCCAAAAGAATGGACGGTGATTGGCTTGTTTAATTTGTGGATATCCCTCATGGGATACGTATCCTATGTAAACAGCAGACTTGGTATCACGACATGATGTCCAGTCCTGTAGACATCTGGACAGAAGTTGTATGTGCAGTAGTGGTTTACGAAACTGTTCAGCCTGTAGATGGTCATGCAGAACCTACTACCCATGATCAAACACCTGCCCGTGATGCACGTCTCCCCACAAGAATTATCGAGAGAATATATTGTACACAGTCTCATAGTGGCACTTGGAAATAGGGTGATTAAGGCGCTGATGTAAGTAGGGTACCTCCCGACCCACTGTGTGAGGGACAGTCACTGTTTGGGTAGGTGTGTCCTGACCAAAAATGATACAATGGCAAATGTCCTGTGATTGTAGGAAATAACTATGTACCATACGTCATGTAACAGTTGCCTAAATCAGTTATTTCTGGATGAGAAATACGTAAATCGTACAAGAAACAGAATAAGCAACTAAAGTGCTACAGGAATAGGCTCTCATCTAGGAAAATAATGAATGTTCTAAACCCTGTACTGACCGTGGGTATGTGTTGGCCTAAACAATCTGGTGTGTCCAGCATATATTCCATCCTGGACATATGAAAATGTGGCAACCCTACCAATGGTCAGAGCATTCACACAACAACTGGCCAGCCTCTGAATCACCCAGAAAACCAGTGACCTTTGGAGGAAAAGTGTTGAATGACACTTGAATGACTAATGACAATAATTAAGAGTAATAGACACAGTTAACTGCATAAAACAAGTATTAATACATATGGCTCTGAATCTGTCAACACGTTTCAAGTTAATAGTACTAATATTGTAGACGTGTCCGTGATTGTCCCTGATTTGTCATTGCCTTGTCCCTGTCACTATTACAGAGGTCCATACACATATGTACACCAACCAACTGTCACATTTGTAGACAGTACTATTGCATATCTGTAGTGAAGTCAGAAGTGATGTCTAGAATAATATTCATCGTATATGTGAATTAATTAGTCAAATGTGAACGGAAACACCAGTGGAAACACCCCCCACCCTGTATTATGTAGTGGAACCACCCCCCCACACTATATTATGTAGTGCCAACATAATAATCTGGTCAGAGGTGGCCAAACCCCTGCGTCTGTAAACACAGGTAGAAGGTTAAAATCAGGACCAACTCCAACCACGTGCTAAGTCTGACATTAGAACAGGGTCAGGGAAGTTGCAGTCACTAGTCAGACAAGCCTAAACCCAGATTATCACACAAACAGCCTGACAATCAAATACACGTATGTGCCAGGACTATAAGCTTTGGAGTTCTGAATATCCTTGGAGTGAGTAAACATGCAGCATGGGTCCAGAGCAGTAGGGAATAGGGAATGTCATATGTGTACTACCATGGTTTTCCCAGCAGGAGAATGGATGCCTGCTGTGGAAGTGAAGCGGTGAGGCGTGTGTTAGGGTAGCTATGAACCATGGGTATACATATAAATGAAGCAGAACACCAATAGTGTAGTGGTTAGAGCATCCGCCTAACGTAAATGCATTCCCGGTTCAAGTATGACTATAGCACATATCACTTTCTTGTGTAATGAATGCCTCTGTGCTGTAAAGCCAACATTTAAACACGTAAAGGTGAACGTGTGTTTTGCATGGGGAGGTTAACCGGATTCCATCAATCAAAGTGGAACTGTCATAATGAATAAGGCACACCTAAGCACAAAGAAGTGGCAGTAAACATATGTAACTCACAATAAGGATATGCAAGTGCACCTGCACGTGTGTAAGCAGCTCCCAGTATAAGAAAAGTATGTTGTTTTGTTCAGATGTAACTTATATATGTATATGTAGATATATAGATGTGTGTATAGATATATATCCACAGACATAAAATAAAGAAATACATGAAAAGAAAAAACTATTTTATATATATATATATATATATATATATATATATATATATATATATATATATAATGAATGCCGAAAGGAGGAAGCATACACAAGGGTTGTGAAGGGAATCTAGAGCAACTAAGGTATTATACAGTGCTTGCAGCGTATGTCAGCTAAAGCTGCCCAAGAGTGAGCAGGGCACCATTATTCACACCAGAGGCAGTGTTATACCAGTGGGCATAACATCGTTGAACTGCTATGTCAACTTTACACGCAGATGGAATGTAGTTCATGTTGTGACCACCTACACTTGTAACCCACAAATGGCCGTAATCCATAACACCAGAAAAGGCACATATGTGCAAATAATACACAACGCGGTACAAAATGTATGTAGGGCCCCTAACGCTCTGGAGAGGGAAATGTGTAAAGGTGTGTCATGGCTGTGATATCATGTGGATAATGGCTGTTATGCGTGGAAACTCAACACGGGTGGGTTGGAGGAACTATGGCTATGCCATTATTGATACAGGAGTGGCAGGGTTGGTTGCGCTGGTCCCAATGGAGCGGCCCGTGTAGGTCAGCTAGTACATAGGTGCGATTCTCAGCTAGAGCATCTTCTGCGTGGAGACATGCGTGAAAGGGCGTACCGTTGTTGAAGGTTGTGCATCAGGGCTGGCAACTATGCACGTAAAAGTCTATCAGCCAATCATTAGCGGACCGGAGTTCCGCTGTGGCAACCTCTAACCGGGAAAAGCCGAAAGACACAACAACATGCAGACATCAATATGTTGACGTACATTCTCTGTAACACATGCACTCCATTTATTGACATAAATAATATGAATGTGCACAGACACAAATACAGTAGCAGGCATACTAGGCTGTGCAGACGAGGAATAGGTCAAATGACACTGTATCACATCACACTTAGCATTGGTACTCCATACATGAACAAAGTGCGACATCTGTCCGCTGTATAACATGCTATATACCGATTACAAGTTAACCGGAGTGAAGTGTCGGTGTCATAATGACTAAGGCAATAGTATGCTGTTGAAGCAGAGATAAAACCCAATATGCATGTGTAAGTGTGTTTGTACGGGAAATGTATTGGTCATACATACATACATACATACATGCATACACACACATATACAAGTATATATATATATATATATATATATATATACATATAGATATATATATATATATATATATATATATATATATAAAGATATGCACATACAACATTTATTGATATATGCACACATATACACAAAATAAATATATATATATATATATATATGTCATTGTAGATATACACATGTACAGAACTAGTTTACTGTACAGCAAGCAATTACGGGTAACATATGTTCAGACTGGGTATATGTTACTGGGAGGTCCAATAAACAAACGTTTACCCCCCACACCGCCCAGCTATGGCGGTCAGACATACAGACCCACAATTAAGGTGAATACACTGCTGCTTTTCAAACCACCAGCAGGAAAGTATCAGTGGGAGAGATCTGCAAGGTCTACACTTTAAACATGGATAACTGGTTCCCTTGCGGGACACAAAAATTCACAATACAGGCACCCTATTGTGATTGACGCGAGCAGGCTGTAGCTGTACACGGAACAGTGGGTTGTGCAGGTGTAATAACACATGGGTTGACAAAACGTATGACATGTGTCCCGTGACGTGGTAGAGTGGGCAGTGTGTAGGGGTGTGTTCATACACCAGCTGTGCTCACAGTAAGTATGAGTAATTAGTGCTGTAAGGGGTGTCAGGTAGGGGAATCATGGGTATGCAATAATAGGCATAAGTGTGCAGGTGTTGGTTGGCAGAGATGTAGTAGGCCTGCCCAGTGGAAGTCATTAATATTCGTATGTGGGCACTGCTGACGCTCATACTTCACAAACGTGAAGAGCATATCTACTGGATAGTCTGTAAGCCATTTGGGGAACACATAGGGACTTTATCAGTGCCCTGTACCCAATTAACATGGACGTCCGTGATTACGAATCAGACTCTAACACAGTCCTAACTAAACCCCGCCAGAACTAATGATATTAGGTCAACAGATGGCGGAATAGACGTAATGCCTGACAGCATCTCTCTCTCTCTCTCTCTCTCTCTCTATATATATATATATATATATATATATATATATATATATATATATATATATATATATATATATATATATACAGACACAGAAATATAAATATAATATCATATCTATCTATATATATATATATATATATATATATATATAGATATATATATATATGTATATATATATATATATATATATATATATATATATATATATTTATATATATATATATGTTACTGTAGATATACAGACCGGGCATATGGTACTGGGAGGTTCAATAAACAAACGTTGCCCTCCCACACCGCCCAGCTAGGCCGGTCAGACATACAGACACGCAATAAAGGTGAATACACCGCTGCTTTCAAAATCACCGGCAGGAAAGTATCAGTGTGAGAGATCTGCAAGGTCTACACTTTAAACATGGATAATGGGGTCCCTTGCTGGACACCAAAAATTCACTTTACATGTGAACCTGTGGTAATCGATGCGACCAGGATGTAGCTGTACACGGAACAGTAGGTTGTGCAAGTCTGATAACACATGGTTTGACAGAATATACGACATGTCCTGAGATGGGGAGTGTGTGCAGTGTGTAGGGGTGTGTTCATACCCCAGCTGCGCTCACAGTAAGTATGAGTCATGAGTGCTGTAGAGGGATGTCAGGTAGGGGAATCATGGGTATGCAATAATGGGCATAAGTGTGCAGGTGTTGGTTGGCAGAGATGTATTAGGCACGCCCCGTGGAAGTAACTAATATTCCTATGTGGGCATAGCAGATGCCTATACCTCCCAAACCTGAAGAGCACATCTACTGGATAGTCCGTAAACCATTGGGGAAACACATAGGGACTATATTAGTGCCTTGTGCCCAATTATCATGGACATCCATGATTACGAATCAGAATGTAACACAGTCTTAACTAATCACGTCCAGAACTAGTAAGTTTAGGTGGACAGGTGGCGGAATACACGTAATGATTAATGACAACATGTATGAGTCATGAACAGCATGTACCTCGACAAATGTGAATGAATACATATGCCCTGTGACTGTCAATGTGTCAGGTTAATAGGACCAATCATCTAAATGTGTCCCTCAGGGTGTTCTGCAGTGTCCCTGATACAGTGTTCATTCTCCCCCATTCGTATGTGAGATCTGCTAGTGATGGAAAGCGCATATTCACGACCACCTTAGGTAGATGATAGCATAATAGTGTGGGGTTACCACCTGTTCGCCTTTGTGAGGGACACTCTACTCAGATGCCATATATCGGAATCATCATAGCTTCCAGGGCAGACAGCACACACATTCCGTTTAATGCCCTGTCCAAGGCATACGGCCTAGCTGTTGGAGGGTATGCCCTGCAGTGAATGTAGGCCATACCCGCCACCGTGTGGTGCTTTGATTTGTACGTGCATGCAGGCTATAGCACCCAGTACCCCAGGGTAGTCTGCCATTTGCTGGGAAAGATGCATATTGCTGGCCAACAAAGCACGTGTGTTGAGGACATGTATGTGTTCACTGGCATGTGATGACATGGCATCTGTGAACTGGTGCAATACTCTGGATGCAGATGCCTGTGAGATCCCCATGATATCCCCAGTTGTGCATTGGAAGGTACCTGTGGCTAGTATACCGAGGCCAACACATACCTTGGTATCCACTGGGATGGGTTCCTCTCAACCTGTTCCATGTGTCATGTGTTGCTGGCACAGCTCAACAAGCTGCTGTAGGGGGTCTCTGTCCACCCCATAGCACCCCATTGTCTCCAGCCCATGTAGCCCCTGGTAGGTTACCCTAGGTCTGTAAAGTCTTCTGTCACCTCACTAAGGGTTGTTCGGCAGCATTCACATCCTCACCACCCTCAGCCTCTTGCACATGTTGGTCCATGTTGCCTGCTGCAGCCCTTCTCATTTGGTTGGATTGTGTTGAGTAATGTCCCCGCATGTATACACCGGTGGTGTAGAGTGTGGGAGAAACCTGTGTGTATGGTGCTTGGTCACCTTACTGTAGTGTTCCTGGGCGGGCTGGCCATGTAATCTGCTGATTGTGCTAATTATCACCTGTCTGCACAGCTTGTTCACCTTGACTACTCCACTACTGCTGTTGTCCCTCCCAATTTCACCAGGCAGGTATACACACACCCCTAGCTTAGGCGTGCTAAGGCAGGAGCAATCCCGAGGCACAGGGCTCCAATGTACGTACAGTATGCCTAAAACCCCTCCCATGCCTTCACCAATATTCCAGTCCTGCGCCCGGCTATCAATACACATACAGTCTTGGGATCTGCATCACACCCTGTGGATAAACGGGATTCACTATTGTCAGCCTCATTTGCATAGTATTGTCTTCCAATGCATAGTTATATGACCCATACTGCTCCTCCAAATTAATAACCACTGCTTACTGTCGCTCAGATCCGCACACAACTGGTTAAAGGTGCCTTACTATCACCGAATTCGATGTCCCTTGTTCTTCCCAGCAACAAAATAATCGGTCTCTACACGACTAGAACCCAGGACCCTGCACACCACAGACGATGTTTTTTACCACTAAGCCATGGCAGATATACATACATCTGAGGTGATCACGTACAGATCATCCAGCACAGACATTCAATAGTGCTAATGTCCACATGCATATATATATATATATATATATATATATATATATATATATATATATATATATATATATATATATATAATATGTATATTTATATATATATATATATATATATATATATATATATAATATGTATGTGTATATATATATATATATATATATATATATATATATATATATATATATATATATATATATATATATATATATATATATATATATATATATATATATATATATATATATATATATATATATAATATGTATATATATATATATATATATATATATATATATATATATATATATATATATATATATACACACACACACACACACACACATACATATACATATACACACACAGACGTAGATATTGAATTTATAACACAACAGCGGACCACATGCCACCAAAGCATTAGACAAGAATGAAAGGGAAACCACATGTGCCACCTGCATTATTTAGTGGTGTTACTATCAAGGCAAGTGTGCTACTTTGCGTCACACAGGTCAGATTGTAGTAAGGGTAAGAGTAGGGCTGTTGACAATTACGCACCACACCTACTGGCGAATGTATGTGTATGTGTTGACAGCCCAGTCTCTTGGGCGATTATGACATTTGTGGACACTATATAGGAATGCAACAAAACACACTCAACACATCCTGGAGCTAGCCACTCACAGATACCAACACATAGGATATGTCTGCCAAACACACACACCTGTCATGACTTGGAATCGAACACCTACTTGTCTATTCTATCATACTACAGCATTACGCAGTTACAGAATGTGCTACCGAGATTACTGAAACACAGCACTCCCAGAGGCATACTTCTAGGTGGGTGACATCATCTGCAAAGGCAAAGAAGCCGATAGGGAATGTATGGAGAGTGAGCGGTCTAAAAGCATTACTCTGTCCCCAGGCAGCTGGAAACACACGCGCACACTTTTGCAGGGTTGGGATTAAAACATAGACCTAACTACCCTATTACACTACAGCATTACGCAGTTACAGAATGCACTACCGAGATTACTGGAACACAGCTCTCCCAGAGGCATACTTCTAGGTGGGTGACATCATCAGCAAAGGCAAAGACGCCGATAGGGACTGTATGGAGAGTGAGCAGTCTAAAAGCATTACTCTGTCCCCAGGCAGCTGGAAACATATACACACACACACTTGGCAGGGCTGGGATTAGAGCATAGACCTAACTATCATATCACACTACAGCATTACGCAGTTAAAGAACACGCTACCGAGATTACTGGAACACAGGACTCCCAGAGGCATACTTCTAGGTGGGTGACATCATCAGCAAAGGCAAAGATTCCGATAGGGACTGTATGGAGAGTGAGCAGTCTAAAAGCATTACTCTGTCCCAAGGCAGCTGGAAACATGCACGCAGACACACACACTCACAAAGGCTGGGATTAGAACATAGACCTAACTACCATATCACACTACAGCATTACACAGCTACAGAACGCGCTACCGAGATTACTGGACCACAGCACTCCCAGAGGCATACATCTAGGTGGATGACATCATCAACAATGGAGCAAACACCCATAGGGAGTGTATGGAGTGTGAGCAGTCTAAAAGCATATTACTGTCGCAAGGCAGATGGAGACAAACACACGGCAGTGGTGTGAGCAGGACAACTGCCTATCTACGGAGCAGTATTACAACACTACATAGATACGAGACGCGCCACAGACAGTACACCTTTCAAAACCAGTGTGTTCAATGTAGGAATCCATCCTGACGTTGGGTATGGACATCTGTTGCCTGGATGACCACTATCGCTATACAGGATTACAATGGTCATGCCCATACACAGAGGCACATAACCGACACAAGGTGTCACTGGGCATGCTCACACACTTAGTAGCACACGTCCGTTTGGGATGTACTATGTGTCCATCTACACAACGACATACTGGGCATGCTCACACACAGTAGTAGCAAAGGGCTGTCTTGTATGCACACACATTCTAAACACGGAACGGCACTACATATATCTACACCGGTCTTCTACACAACGTCTGCTACTATCCATCACCTTAGCTGTACCAATCTATACCTGGCACACTAATACCACCCATGGTTGTCCATCTACACAACGGCATACTGGGCATGCTCACACACTTAGTAGTAGCGAAGGGCTGTCTTGTATGTACACACATTCTAAACACGGAACGGCACTACATATATCTGCACTGGTCTTCTACACAATGTCTGCTGCTGTCCATCACCTTAGCTGTACCAATCTATACCTGGCACACTAATACCACTCATGGCTGTCCATCTACACAACGGCGTACTGGGCATGCTCACACACTTAGTAGTAGTGAAGGGCTGTCTTGTATGCACACACATTATAAACACGGAAGGGCACTACATATATCTGCACCGGTCTTCTACACACTGTCTGCTGCTGTCCATCACCTTAGCTGTACCAGTCTATACCTGGCACACTAATACCACCCGTGGTGATGTCCTGGCAGGAGTGGCTACTTCGCACAAATAGTACCATACATAGACGAAGAAACCTGAGACCAGGTAAACACCCTGACACCTACAGGACAACTGCATTGTATGTGTATGCTAAACAGTGCTAGATGTTTAGCGTTCATAATCACAGCTGACAATCCAGATCCAACAATGGGGAATATGGACATCTCTGCAGTGAGGAACACCTGGCATATGGCACAGTTGTGCACAATAGCACTACCACCGTATACCTCAGATACAGACATGTGGGCCATAAGACCATTACGGACCACTCCAGGTGTTAGTGTCCCCATGTACATGAAGGCCACTCACATGTACCGACAAGTACACACTCAAGAGCCATCACAGATGTGTCAGGTGCAGATCACAGTGGTAAATGCCGCATTCTAGTATGTAGCCCTCAGACATCACCATGTCCTTGGACCAGCAACACACATCCATACATTAGTACAACACCATGTTACTCATGACCAGTGGACTGTACATAGCTCTACATCAACTGTGCAGACTACCCATGTACTGACAGGGTTCCATCATGTGTTATGCAATGCAATGATACCACTGTTCATAACCAGGTCGGCTGTACACATAACAGGGGCCCTAGGTCTTATACAGCTGTAACAGATAACTGTTGCTGTACACCAGAAAACACACTCATGTTTGGATATGACATACATGTAATTGCTGTGGATATGTACATGGCCCACACACACACACAACACATATGTACATAGCATAGCTTTTGCTGTTCTCCATGCAGACAAGTGGCTATAGCAGTCACAAGCATGCACATGGAAGGTAGGTCCATGGCTGTTGAATGCTAACAGTACATAAGGTAGCAATGTTGACTGAGGTAACATTCCCTCTGTACTAGTTACCCATGACAACTATCATATCATACAACAGTCCATGTGTCATGTATGTCATCACACATGTCCACAAATTGTAATGCATACAAACATGGCTACATGACAGGAATGTAGGACCTACACACATGTACATGTAGTGGTGTGCATTCAGCTACCATGCATCTGCAGTAGCTGATGTATGCAGTTCATCTGTGTCTAACTACAACATGCAGTTGCAATGCAGACCCATCATTTACACCTGTATATGGTGTAAAAACAAAAAAGCGAGGTTGTAAAAGAGCAGTCGCAAAAAATAAAGACTTAAACACAGGTTTATTAGCACTTTCAGAGAGAGCGATGTCTCTCCTTCCTCAGACAAAATTAAAACAAGTTAAGTCAAGTATTTATAGCAATTAAAAAACAGCCAATTATCTAATTAGCCAAATCGCTCAGCAAGAGTTTGTAAAGCACCCAACATAAAACTAAAACACATAACATCCTTCTGTAAAAACCTTAGCTGACAACAAATGCATGATATACAAGGCATTACAAAATACCACCACAACATGAGAGTATCCTCTTATCCAAGGACATTGTTAATTCTAGGTATAAAAGTGTTATTTATAGGAAGCCCACATACTCTAATGCTTTTTTACACTTTACTAGCTGTCACCCCTACCATCAGAAAAGAGCTGTCGTGAAAGGACAGATGGTCAGGGCAGCTAGGATGATTTCTGATGACAAAGACTTCACAGAAGAATGTGAATACTTGGAATCCATGTTTACTAACAGAGGGTACCCGCAATCTATTGTGGTTGATATCACATCTGAAGTAGTGTATAAACATCAAATAGGCTATTTTAAACCAATTTTATCCAACTTCAATCGTCAGAGTGTCATGGAATCATTTGATGCAAGTGATTTTCATAGTAAGGCCAAAGATCATGCTTTTAGGACTAGTTTTTTGTGTACTTACAGTTTAGATCATTTGGAAATAATCTTAATATCTTTATATATATATATATATATATATATATATATATATATATATATATATATATATATATATATATATATATATATACATACATCTATATATATATATTATATATATATATATATATATATATATATATAAAATGTCTACATATATATGTCTATATACACATATATATATATATATATATATATATATATATATATATATATATATATATATATAAGAAATATTGCTATATATATATATATATATATATATATATATATGTGTGTGTGTGTGTGTGTGTGTGTGTGTGTGTCTGTGTGTGTGTGTGTGTGTGTGTGTCTGTGTGTGTGTGTGTCTGTGTGTGTGTGTGTGTGTGTGTTGCACATTGGATACACACTCTGAACCTCTCACTGCAAAACATCTCACCAAAGGCACTATTAATGGGGGTGAAGGAGCCCAAATTAAGTACCTCTTGTTATTATTGATATCATCCCCTCCTCCACAGCTGAACAGATCTGCCTTGCAGTACAATAACCAACACTTGCTAGTCTCATACCCAGGACCCTACACAACATAGCCACAACAAGTTAACAGTAATCCATCTCAGCTGTACGATGTCAGGATGATTTCAATAACATATCATGCAGAACAGTCCATCTACCATAGGGAATGTACAATGTGGAAGCAGTAAACATTCCAGTGATGCATTTACACACACACACACACACACACACACACACACACACATATATATGTATATATATATATATATATATATATATATATATATATATATATATATATATATATATATATATATATATATATATATGCATACATACACATATACATATATTACTTCTTATAGATATGCATAAGACAATCCCCGGGATTCGTGAAGCTCGGCACAAGGCCGGAATTAGGCTTGCGCCAACCGTGCGGCATGTAGATGGCGCAGTAGCACCATATGCATATTAATGAAGGCGCGCTGCCGTCACAGCCACGTGCATAGGAAACAAGCGCGAGTGCATGTGGCATGTCAAGTGCAGCAGGGAGGCATGGAAATGTTGGCTGTTGACATGCAACCTAAAATGCTGAATATTACAGTCTTCCTGCAATAGTAATCACACCTGTAAGTGCCCGTGGATACTGAAATGTATGCAAAGAATGCAAGACAGTTCTTGCGAACACAAGAAGCAAGCACAAATGCACGTTAGCGAATATCGAGTCTCCATTCCTCAAACAAATGACAATTAAAACCGTGTGCCCGTAGTCTAATGCAGTGTACATAGTTATACCAAGTGGAAGTAAAACGCATCATGTTAGCACACCAACAATAGCTACATGTCTAGCCCAATGGTCATGGTTACCACTTGTCCCAAATTGTGAGGGATAGTACACAGCTGGGCAGTTGTGTCCATACCGAAACCATTCTAAGTGTAACATATCCTGCGACCGTATGACATAATTATGTCCCACATTGCATGTAATAGTCACATACAATAGTTATATCCATATGTAACATACCATGTTACAAGAAATAGAATAAGCAAGTATACGAAACAGACGGAGCATATAAACTGCTACAACAATAAGCTAACACGTAGGCATAAAACAAAAGTATCATCCATAGTACTGACCGTGGGTATGTGTTGTCCTGTAGAATCTGATTGGGGTCCGGAAAATATCCCATGCTGGCAATATGAAAAGGTGGCAACCCTACCAATGGTCAGAGCAGTCGGCCAGAAATCTGCCCATATGCGGTCCAAGCCGTTTTTGTCAGGATGTGCAAAGGTTGAATGGGTATTACCCGGTGTACCTACCATGTCATGAAAGATAAGTACTGGCGTGCATCTATGTGCGTGATGTACAGCATGTGGAAGGTGAAAATGCCAGGGTAGTCCTCACACCCGTACAGGTACCTGACATATGTAGTGTATGCAAATGCATTTCCTTGACCGTGCCATGAGCCATCAACCAAAGAAGGGATGGATGGAGTGCCTGGAATATGTGTGTGGGGGTGATGGGTAATGTTAAAATCCACAAAGGTGAGACTGTGTTGGATGCACAATAGGTGAACTGGAGGTATATGAGTGAAAAGCGTGTGAATCAGAAAGAAACACATAGAACAAGCATACACATGCGCAATACAACCTGACAGGCCATACTGCAGAACACAATCACACAAACATGTGAATATTAAAATGTGCGATACACATGTACAGGAACGTCACCGGCACATACCCACAGAATGCTCTGGTTGGAACTGGGCCATCCAAATGTAACACAGCTGGATGCATAATTGAATACCCATCATCCCCTCTACAGCACACAACCTGCCCCCATTCTTGAACGTCCACCAAATCCAGCCATACTCTGGCTACTAGCTTGGCACAGCCATAGCTACACATACTGACCATTACTCATATGTAGTAGGCAGTGTCATCCTAGGCAGTGTCAGGATTGCAAACTATGTATCCCTTGCATGTAAAACCTTAACACATTTTTGTAAATCCAAAAGAATGGACGGTGATTGGCTTGTTTAATTTGTGGATATCCCTCATGGGATACGTATCCTATGTAAACAGCAGACTTGGTATCACGACATGATGTCCAGTCCTGTAGACATCTGGACAGAAGTTGTATGTGCAGTAGTGGTTTACGAAACTGTTCAGCCTGTAGATGGTCATGCAGAACCTACTACCCATGATCAAACACCTGCCCGTGATGCACGCCTCCCCACAAGAATTATCGAGAGAATATATTGTACACAGTCTCATAGTGGCACTTGGAAATAGGGTGATTAAGGCGCTGATGTAAGTAGGGTACCTCCCGACCCACTGTGTGAGGGACAGTCACTGTTTGGGTAGGTGTGTCCTGACCAAAATGATACAATGGCAAATGTCCTGTGATTGTAGGAAATAACTATGTACCATACGTCATGTAACAGTTGCCTAAATCAGTTATTTCTGGATGAGAAATACGTAAATCGTACAAGAAACAGAATAAGCAACTAAAGTGCTACAGGAATAGGCTCTCATCTAGGAAAATAATGAATGTTCTAAACCCTGTACTGACCGTGGGTATGTGTTGGCCTAAACAATCTGGTGTGTCCAGCATATATTCCATCCTGGACATATGAAAATGTGGCAACCCTACCAATGGTCAGAGCATTCACACAACAACTGGCCAGCCTCTGAATCACCCAGAAAACCAGTGACCTTTGGAGGAAAAGTGTTGAATGACACTTGAATGACTAATGACAATAATTAAGAGTAATAGACACAGTTAACTGCATAAAACAAGTATTAATACATATGGCTCTGAATCTGTCAACACGTTTCAAGTTAATAGTACTAATATTGTAGACGTGTCCGTGATTGTCCCTGATTTGTCATTGCCTTGTCCCTGTCACTATTACAGAGGTCCATACACATATGTACACCAACCAACTGTCACATTTGTAGACAGTACTATTGCATATCTGTAGTGAAGTCAGAAGTGATGTCTAGAATAATATTCATCGTATATGTGAATTAATTAGTCAAATGTGAACGGAAACACCAGTGGAAACACCCCCCACCCTGTATTATGTAGTGGAACCACCCCCCCACACTATATTATGTAGTGCCAACATAATAATCTGGTCAGAGGTGGCCAAACCCCGCGCCTGTAAACACAGGTAGAAGGTTAAAATCAGGACCAACTCCAACCACGTGCTAAGTCTGACATTAGAACAGGGTCAGGGAAGTTGCAGTCACTAGTCAGACAAGCCTAAACCCAGATTATCACACAAACAGCCTGACAATCAAATACACGTATGTGCCAGGACTATAAGCTTTGGAGTTCTGAATATCCTTGGAGTGAGTAAACATGCAGCATGGGTCCAGAGCAGTAGGGAATAGGGAATGTCATATGTGTACTACCATGGTTTTCCCAGCAGGAGAATGGATGCCTGCTGTGGAAGTGAAGGTGAGGCGGTGTTAGGGTAGCTATGAACCATGGGTATACATATAAATGAAGCAGAACACCAATAGTGTAGTGGTTAGAGCATCCGCCTAACGTAAATGCATTCCCGGTTCAAGTATGACTATAGCACATATCACTTTCTTGTGTAATGAATGCCTCTGTGCTGTAAAGCCAACATTTAAACACGTAAAGGTGAACGTGTGTTTTGCATGGGGAGGTTAACCGGATTCCATCAATCAAAGTGGAACTGTCATAATGAATAAGGCACACCTAAGCACAAAGAAGTGGCAGTAAACATATGTAACTCACAATAAGGATATGCAAGTGCACCTGCACGTGTGTAAGCAGCTCCCAGTATAAGAAAAGTATGTTGTTTTGTTCAGATGTAACTTATATATGTATATGTAGATATATAGATGTGTGTATAGATATATATCCACAGACATAAAATAAAGAAATACATGAAAAGAAAAAACTATTTTATATATATATATATATATATATATATATATATATATATATATATATATATATATAATGAATGCCGAAGGAGGAAGCATACACAAGGGTTGTGAAGGGAATCTAGAGCAACTAAGGTATTATACAGTGCTTGCAGCGTATGTCAGCTAAAGCTGCCCAAGAGTGAGCAGGGCACCATTATTCACACCAGAGGCAGTGTTATACCAGTGGGCATAACATCGTTGAACTGCTATGTCAACTTTACACGCAGATGGAATGTAGTTCATGTTGTGACCACCTACACTTGTAACCCACAAATGGCCGTAATCCATAACACCAGAAAAGGCACATATGTGCAAATAATACACAACGGTACAAAATGTATGTAGGGCCCCTAACGCCTGGAGAGGGAAATGTGTAAAGGTGTGTCATGGCTGTGATATCATGTGGATAATGGCTGTTATGCGTGGAAACTCAACACGGGTGGGTTGGAGGAACTATGGCTATGCCATTATTGATACAGGAGTGGCAGGGTTGGTTGCGCTGGTCCCAATGGAGCGCCCGTAGGTCAGCTAGTACATAGGTGCGATTCTCAGCTAGAGCATCTTCTGCGTGGAGACATGCGTGAAAGGGCGCACCGTTCTTGAAGGTTGTGCATCAGGGCTGGCAACTATGCACGTAAAAGTCTATCAGCCAATCATTAGCGGACCGGAGTTCCGCTGTGGCAACCTCTAACCGGGAAAGCCGAAAGACACAACAACATGCAGACATCAATATGTTGACGTACATTCTCTGTAACACATGCACTCCATTTATTGACATAAATAATATGAATGTGCACAGACACAAATACAGTAGCAGGCATACTAGGCTGTGCAGACGAGGAATAGGTCAAATGACACTGTATCACATCACACTTAGCATTGGTACTCCATACATGAACAAAGTGCGACATCTGTCCGCTGTATAACATGCTATATACCGATTACAAGTTAACCGGAGTGAAGTGTCGGTGTCATAATGACTAAGGCAATAGTATGCTGTTGAAGCAGAGATAAAACCCAATATGCATGTGTAAGTGTGTTTGTAATGGAAATGTATTGGTCATACATACATACATACATACATGCATACATATACATATATATATATATATATATATATATATATATACATATAGATATATATATATATATATATATATATATATATAAAGATATGCACATACAACATTTATTGATATATGCACACATATACACAAAATAAATATATATATATATATATATATGTCATTGTAGATATACACATGTACAGAACTAGTTTACTGTACAGCAAGCAATTACGGGTAACATATGTTCAGACTGGGTATATGTTACTGGGAGGTCCAATAAACAAACGTTTACCCCCCACACCGCCCAGCTATGGCGGTCAGACATACAGACCCACAATTAAGGTGAATACACTGCTGCTTTTCAAACCACCAGCAGGAAAGTATCAGTGGGAGAGATCTGCAAGGTCTACACTTTAAACATGGATAACTGGTTCCCTTGCGGGACACAAAAATTCACAATACAGGCACCCTATTGTGATTGACGCGAGCAGGCTGTAGCTGTACACGGAACAGTGGGTTGTGCAGGTGTAATAACACATGGGTTGACAAAACGTATGACATGTGTCCCGTGACGTGGTAGAGTGGGCAGTGTGTAGGGGTGTGTTCATACACCAGCTGTGCTCACAGTAAGTATGAGTAATTAGTGCTGTAAGGGGTGTCAGGTAGGGGAATCATGGGTATGCAATAATAGGCATAAGTGTGCAGGTGTTGGTTGGCAGAGATGTAGTAGGCCTGCCCAGTGGAAGTCATTAATATTCAGATGTGGGCACTGCTGACGCTCATACTTCACAAACGTGAAGAGCATATCTACTGGATAGTCTGTAAGCCATTTGGGGAACACATAGGGACTTTATCAGTGCCCTGTACCCAATTAACATGGACGTCCGTGATTACGAATCAGACTCTAACACAGTCCTAACTAAACCCCGCCAGAACTAGTGATATTAGGTCAACAGATGGCGGAATAGACGTAATGCATGACAGCATCTCTCTCTCTCTCTCTCTATATATATATATATATATATATATATATATATATGTATATATATATATATATATATATATATATATATACAGACACAGAAATATAAATATAATATCATATCTATCTATATATATATATATATATATATATATATAGATATATATATATATGTATATATATATATATATATATATATATATATATATATATATATATATATATATATATATATATATATATGTTACTGTAGATATACAGACCGGGCATATGGTACTGGGAGGTTCAATAAACAAACGTTGCCCTCCCACACCGCCCAGCTAGGCCGGTCAGACATACAGACACGCAATAAAGGTGAATACACCGCTGCTTTCAAAATCACCGGCAGGAAAGTATCAGTGTGAGAGATCTGCAAGGTCTACACTTTAAACATGGATAATGGGGTCCCTTGCTGGACACCAAAAATTCACTTTACATGTGAACCTGTGGTAATCGATGCGACCAGGATGTAGCTGTACACGGAACAGTAGGTTGTGCAAGTCTGATAACACATGGTTTGACAGAATATACGACATGTCCTGAGATGGGGAGTGTGCAGTGTGTAGGGGTGTGTTCATACC